>NC_048894.1:120512029-120512504 GCF_011077185.1 Oxyura jamaicensis | reverse complement strand
GGGGGGGGGGGGGGGGGGGGGGGGGGAGATCCCTGGCCGGGGCGGGCGGGCGAGAGGAGGGGTGGAAGGGAGGGGAGGGAGAGGAAGGGTCAGCGCGGGGCTCGGGCAGTTTCGGGCTCTCCGCCGGGTCCCGGCTCCGCTTCGCTCCTTTGTGTAATTTCACTCGATTCAAGTTTAATCCGATAGTTCCCGAGCGCGCCCGCAGGAGCCGAGCCGAGCGAGACACCAGCCAGCCAGGCGGCTGCCGCGGCTGCCGCCCCCTCCCTCTCCCTTCTCCCTCCTCCTCCTCCTCCTCCTCCTCCTCCTCTTCCCCTCCCTCCGCCGCCACAAGGCGCGCCCCCGACACCGCCCCCTCCCCGGGGGCGAGCGCGGCCGCGCGCCCCGCCCCGCCGCGGCGTCACCGCTCCGCCCGGCATAATTTATGCAACGGGGGGGGGGGGAGCAAAAAAAAGGGGAAAAAAGGGGGAAAAAAAGG
>NC_048894.1:120297217-120511929 GCF_011077185.1 Oxyura jamaicensis | reverse complement strand
GGGGGGGGGGGGAAGGGCGCAGGGTCACGGTCACTCACCCCCCCTTGCTGTCCGTGGGGGTCCCACGAGGGGCGGAGAGGATCGGGGGGGAGGCACGGAGCCCCCGGGCTGGGCGTCGGGGTCGGGTTCGGGGGGAGCGGCGGCGACCCCATGCAAATGCCCCGGGGCCGCCCCCGGCCCGCCCCCGTGTGCCCCGGCCCGGGGGTGGAGGGGGTTATTTGGGGGGGGGGCACAGCCCGGTCCCGTCCCGTCCAAAGGGGCGCTCTCGGCGCGGCTGCAGGGGGGGGGGCTTCAAACTTGAGGAGGAAAAGCCCTGAGGGGTCCCGGCCCTCCCCGGTGGGGCCGTCCCGGGCGGACTTTGGCCGGGCCGCAGCGGCCATTTGAGGCCGCGCCTCGCCCCGGGCCGCATGGCCCCGCATCCCACCGCGACGGGGTGAGCGCTGTCCCCTCCTCGCCCTGCGCCCGCAGCGCCTTTTTGGGGGCTCTGCTCGTGCTACGGGAAGGAGCCGGAGCACCGGAGATGGCACCGCCGTGGGGTTCCCACCCGCCACCTCGCTGGTTCCCATCTCCTCTCCGCGCGTTGGCCAACGCAACGCCGAAAGCTCGCGTCTCGTCTTCTCCCCGCTGCCCCAGGTGGCCACCAAAGCACGGCCGTGGCCACCCCGAGGAACGCGGGGCCCACGTCCAGGCCTGCTCCTCAGGCTGCGGGTGCCGCGGCCTCCCAGGGGCTGTCCCACAGCTCTGACCAAAAAACTCGCCCGGGAGCCGAGAGCACAGCGCGTTCCCTCTTCTTCACAGTGGTCTTCCATAAAGTTAAAAATAGCAAGTGGAAATAGCATCTAAAAAAAACCCGCCAACTTTAAAGCAGCATATGCCCCGGGTATGCCTTCACCAAAGTTGCTGGGTTTACGATCATGCTATTTTTAACGCGCATTTCTCCACCATGTGAAAACAAGCACGCCGAGGTATCCTCCCAGCTTACCAAGTGTCATAAGTTTCAGTTTTCTCTTGCAGTTGTTGACAGACCAGGGAGTAAACAGCCCAGAAATACTGACTTACCTGGAAGTCTGGTTTTCTGCACGCATTACCTGGCCGCATCCCTACACCTCATCCCAGCACCTCAGCACGGCACAAACTCACCTGGAGCACCCCTTGCTTTCAAAGATTTAAGTTCTCCAAGATTTAGGGGCCAGAGAAACTCATTCTGAGACCAACTGCCAGCAGCCTCACTGCTCCCCCTAGAAACTTGTTTCAGTTTCTTGTTGAGCAGAAATCAGATTGCAAAGCTTCCGAGCATAAAAAATGCTTCAAGAACACCGCGGTGACGGGACCGGGCAAGCAAAGAAACGCAGCATCTCTCTGAAAAGCGTGTAACGTCTCCAGCAACGAGGGGACACGCGTAGGGTCTTAGTTCAAGATTGCATTCAGAGAAAAAAGAGACCGCCCGAGTCTCTCCTGCGTGCCTCTGTCCGCAGGCACAGAAGCTCAGGTCCCATAAACCATACCTCCTTCGGCTGTGACCTGTGAAACCAGCTGGCTAACTGCTCAGGTGATGGAGTCGAAGGGAATTCCCAAACACTTTCCAGTGCTCGAAGAAACAGAATCCCTGCATGGCGCTTTCACAAAACGGGGGAGAATTACGGCAGCTCTCCAGCTCCGCATCAACAGCGGGAAATGGGGAGCTAGGAAAAGTACCGCCCGGGTTTCAACACTCACGGGCGGGAGGTGGTCCTTACGGGGCCTGTGTTAACGTATGTGAGTACTCCACGGTCGTACAAGACCTAGACGAAATACATCATTGCACAGCTGCTACGGAGGAAGGCGTTTTGAAACTTTAACTCGTTCACCTGCCAGTTCCCTAAGAGAAAGTTGTAATGCCCCAAGTTATCGACAGGCAGCTCCATAGGAGAGTGAAGAAACAGCGATGTGGGAGTCTTTGTGATTACCCTTATTGGTAACAGCTTATTAAAATATCCAAGAGATGACAGGGAGGAAAATTCCCTTGTAGTCGCCCAACCCTCCGTACGCTGCTGGAGCCGAGCAATCCATATGATGCAGGCAGCCATTTGGCTAGCAGATTAGGAGGAATTTGCATGAATGGCTGAGAATTTCAACAGCAGTTGCAGAGCAAGGGCATGTGTACCAACAAAACCCAAACGCATTGCTACACTTTACCTGACTAGGTGAAGTTTCAAGGTGGGGATGGCTTGTACAAAGCTGAGCCCGTCACTCTGTAAGGCGGGCATAATTATGCAGAGATAAGTTAATGTACACTGCAAGAAGCAAGGCACGGAGATTAGGGGGCAGAATTTACATCTGTTTTAAAACATCACTATTACGAAATGCAAATGATTTAGCATCACATGAAAACACAAAGGGAGGTTATTTATTCGGCAGACTTCGAAGAACCAGCATCTCTTTTAAAAGGGAGGTACGATGAAATGTGATCTCGAGATCTAGATGCTGTCGCTTCGGGAGAAGGCCGAATGACATCCTATGGCGCTGAGTCCCCCCCCCAAGCTGCGCACAGATGGACCTCCAGGGCCCCAGCAGCGCATGCCTCATTTCTGACAACACAGTCCGGGGGTTTCGCCTCTTTGAGGACTGTAGACAGCGAGCTCAGAGTGACCCTGCCTGTGAAAAAGCTCGGCCGATACTCCTGCCTCCTCACCTCTCAGCAATGTGGTGGCCCAGACTCCGTCAGGTCCCACAGAAAGTGCTCGTGCTTGTTCCACGGCCTCCAGGTGACTTCTCCCCAGAAGCTGCTTGGTTCTGGCGAAGGAACTTGTAATTCCCAAAGAAATTCTGTACAGACGAGCCCAAACCTCAGCAACTTCTCATCTTTATTTTTTTTATTATGTTTTATTTTTTTTTTTTCAGGTTGTGCCAGGAGAGACGTGAAGGAGCCAAAGCTCCTGATCCAGAAGACCCGTGTGGCGGAGCCGCTGCCCTTCAGGCACTTGAGGGGCGGCATTTGGGATGCCATTCCACCGCCGCAGACAATCTGAGGCTTTATGTTTTGTCCCCTGATTGGCGGGAAGTGGCTCCTAAATCGCACGACCCCAAAACACACTCACGTTTTATTCCTCTCCGGACATTATTTCAGCCAAATGGGGAAGAAGTAAGAAAGACAAATGGTTTCTTTTTCTTTCACAACTGAAAGTTTTACTGAAAGCTTCTCAGAAATCAGGCAGCAATGGAAGCACACGAGACTGAGAGGGCTAAGTGGCCCAAAGGGCACAGATGATAATGATGTGCCGTACGCTGGAGGAAAACAATATCCCTTTCTTTAGAAGAAATTGCTCACCACCTTCCCGCACGCTGAAATACTGAAAGCACACGGACTTGGGTTAGTATCAGGCAGCAGCAGAACGAGCAGCGCTAACCATTTCGGCTACAAAGCCAAGCGCGTCAGAAATACAAGTGCTACAAGGAGCCACCCTGTGGCACCAGCAAGCTAAGGGAGCAGAGGGCAAGTCAGGGTAGACGGGTTTTATTTTTTTTTTTTCCTTTTCGAAAGTCACGCCAGCAGGAGCGAGGCAGGCTGGAACCGGCCCAGGCGGCCGCAGCCACGGCAGGGAACGCCTGGGCTGCGGGGCTGAGGCGGAGGGGCAGAGGGGCAGCAAGCTCTGGCACTTGGCCCCACAGGGACAAAGCCCCCCGGGGGGAGTCCAGCAACAGCAAGTAACGCTCCTTCTGTGCCGGGGAAGCTTTCAGGTGTCCTAATGGTATGGGAACAGGGACAACAAGAGGCGGCTCTCCTGCGGCTAAGTGAAGCGGGCAACCCAGGGCCATGAAGGGGGAGTTGCGGACATGACCCGAGCCTGCAGGTCTCTGAAATGCCGCCTGGGCGCTGCCACTTGCTGAGGACAGCAAGAGGACACAAGGGCTGGGCCGCAAGGGCAATAAAAACCTTGTTCTCCCTCTCAAATAGGCTCCCTGCTTGGTTTGGTAAGAAGCAAAATTTCTCACCCTTTCCTCTGAATTCTGAGGTTTAATGAGTCGGTGCCCGACCGCCCACCGCAGCCCTCTGGTTCCGAGCACCCCTGGCGACAGGACGCTCAGTTAGAGGGGCAAGGACAGAGAGTGCTTACAGGAACGGAACGACCGTGGGGAGCTGACCTGCCCCACAACACCTGCGAGGACATGTGCTCGCGGGCCGTGACGTGAGCTGGCAGTTTTTCCGCCAGCCCCGCTTTCAGCGCGCAGAAGCAGCGCTGAGGGCTGCCATCCCCATCCCTGCCCGCCCGGTGGGACACGCCTCGTCCTGTATGGAGAGCCACAGCCATCACGGTGCCGCCGGCTTCTGACCTTTGTCCTTAATAAATGGAACACATCATATCTCAGAATGAAGTCACACACCCCAGTGCAAGCATCAGCTGACATAAAAATACGGCAACTCCTCTGCTGAGCCACACAAGCTGCCACCAACATCACTTCCTTCTTCAACGCAAAGTTCAGCTCGAGGGCTCCACCCTGACTCAGAGCCGCCTGTAAAATTGGATCTGACGAGCCGAGAGATCACGTCTCCTCTCTGTGAGCAGGACTTTCCGCGGCAGCTACGTTTCGTTGGAACTTCCTCACGCCCAGCCCGGGGGAGGGAGGGAGCTGGTGAGTGTGGGAAACGCCGCGGCAGTCGCAGAGTTCACCTGCCAAGGAAGTGAGAGGTTGACTTTCACGTTTCCCGTCAGCTTTCCTTCCAGAACCATTTTTTTTTTAGACAAGGTACCGAATGACTCGTGTTTTCTATGGGTTGGAGAGCAGGAGCGATTTGTTGCTATTATTTTCCTGGCTTTAAACATTCAAGAAGCACCCAGGTGCCAAATTCTAGGGTACGGTCAGAAATACCTACATGAGCAGTGGTCACTTATTTTAAATGGGAGGCAATTCAAAAAACACAACCAAACAGGCATTTACAATATCCTTGAAAAATAAACTGGTTATTTTTGCTACGGAGGTTCGCTGAGAAAAAGATGTGTTTTAAATTGTTCCTTGAATTATTAGACTACAAATGCAGAGAGGAATGTGTTAAGCTTTATAACTTTACCATCTATTTCTTGGAAACAGAGAAAAAAAAAAAAAAAAAGTAATTTGCTCATCCAGGTCAGCTAGGCGTGTTTTTCTCTGATTCTTTCTCTACCCCGAAAGAGGACCCGTTGAACTCGGGTCCAGTCCTCTCACTGCTCGGTAAACCTCTGGAGAGAGGACTGAGAGGGCTCTGAAGAGAGCATCTGGTGTCGCCTGGCCACAGAGAGACGGGATGAAGGAGTCCCAGGCAACCCCCATCAGATGTTTGTCTAACCTGTTCTTAGAAGCTCTCGAGGAAGCAGATACCCTAACTTTCTAAGGGGCTTGTTGTGGTGTTTCACTACCACAATCTAAAAGTTACTCTTGCCAACCTAAAGCATCCTCCCACCCTTCTAACAGCCAGTCTGAAACGTCTCCTCCTTGCCCACCTCTACCTCAGCACTCAAAAACCTCTTCTAGCCTTTTGCACATAGTGAAAACTTATCCAAATCCCTCTCAAACTTCTTTTCCAGACTCAGTATACTTACTTCTTTCAACACATCCTTTTATATTCTACATCTCTTTGTTTTTTTTTTTTTTTTTTTTCTTGCCCTATTCTTTATTTTTCAGCAGAGAGCACGAAACAGAATGCAATAGCACAGCTGAGGCCTCACCAGCACTTAGTGGAGTCATCTTTACCTCTTACTCTATGACTTACATATGCCACCTATTGATAAATCCTAAGAGAGCATTGTATTTTGCAAAAGCATTGCGTTGCCTGTTGCTGTTTTGCTAGCGATTCTCTGCACACCCCCTACAACCATCTAACTTGTTTTCTCCAAGAAATTGGTGATTGTTTTAATTGAATTTCACTTTTCCGTTTGTTAAGTTCATTTCGATTTCTGAACTGATCATCTGCAGCAGTCACGGTCCGCCCTGGTTTGGTGTAATTTATACATTTCTTAAATATGCTCTGCATTACAGCAATCCATACTACCCTTTGTGTTTTCTTGCACTGCATTTATCACAGTAGTATCTCAGAGCGTTACAGCAGAGCGATCGGTGACATCTCTTCTGTCTCTCTCCCTCGCAAGAAGGGTGTACACGGAGAGTTCTGCTTCAGAAGGATACCAGGACTTACAAAAAACCACCACACATTCGTGTGGAGGAGACAAAAGAAATTGTTCCTTCCACTTCAGACCTATCCCTGAGAAAGCTGTTTCATATGCAGTTACATTTAACATTCATCAGAGAGTTCTGCTGCAACGGAGTAACAAAGTTGTCAGCTGTGATCTTCATTTCATTGGCACTGAGTGCTGGAAGAGAAGGGCCCAAGCTCTGAATACGGATCAGTACTGCATGGAAACAGCATCCCGGGGAGGACAAGGGTAACACACACACACTGCAGCCTGCATCGAGTATGGTGGATAACGGAATGGTCAAAAAGTGTGAGATACATTCCGCAAACATATTTGGACTTTAACTTACTTGTACAATCTCCGTGGTTTTGTACAGTCCAGCCACATGCATATCCCTTGCTTGGCACTTCCTTGCAAGAAAAGAAACAACTACCTGGCTAAGCAGAGCTTGACCATTGAGGTACTGAAAACAATACACTGTTAAATTGCATTTTACAAACATTACATTTAAAACTGAATTTAATAAAATATACTCAGATGATACTGGCTCACAGATAAAGGAAAGCCTCACTCCAGCTGCTCATTTCAGAGGAGAAATGTTGTACCTGATGCCATGAGATGCTGTGCACTTGTCATTCTTGCTGACATTATTAGAAAGTAGAGGTGTTCAACAGCGGTCAGTGTCAATCACAGAGAGATAAATCTAGAGTCACAGGTCGCTGTTAAAAGCACCACCACCATCTAACGCCTCATTTTGTGTGCCTCCACTCTGCGCCTTTAATGTTTCTGTCTTGCATCTAAAATTTGTCCTACGCTTAGAGAGAAATACCTCAGCTCTGCAGCCCTGAGAGAACTCCCCTGGAAAGCTGCCAGAGATTCGTCTGCTCTATGCATAAGTTTGTTTATACTTTGTGTATTACCGGTACCTTGCACAATCATTATATTACTCGTACATTCTCAGCAGATGAACAGAAATTGCTTATTTCAGTTAAGGCAATAAGGCCTCGTGTCTTCATCCTGCGGTTGCAGAAGAGGGAGGAGATGTGCGTTGCATCTGTAATGCCACAGGTCACACTTAGTAGGCCGCACGGTAAGGATCGCTGCGCCGAATGGCACAACTTTTAAGCAATGGACCGATTGTTTTCTCTCTGAAAAAAATGCAAGCCAGAACACGCCGTATTTTTAGCACTGAGCACACAGATTATTCCACCGCTTCCCAGAAGGCAGAATTTCACTTGCGCTTCTACAACTTAACAGAAAAGATGTAAAGCAGTGGCTGGAAGGCAAGAGGTACAGCATTAGCACTAATATACAGCATTAGCATTAATATTCACTGTTTAATCTTTGGTGTAGTAGGCTGCCCACGTGACTTTTCAGGCAGAAGACTGCACGTGCAGTCAGGTTTTTTTTCTATTTAATAAATGACATACCATTTCCATCCTTCAGTCCATAAGACAGTAAGAAATGTTTATACAGGAGCTAAAAAGCTCAGACAGGACCGCATCCTTACCCACGCCAACTTCCTAGAAACCAAGTGTAACCATGCATAAAAGCTACTTGTTTTCTTTAGACATAGGCTTAATCCTTAAAGTTACATTTCTTGCTGTATGGTCACCATCAGCTGATACATTTTTCATGTTTCTTCCTACAAGAAACTTCCCTGCAACATTTACATGTCCACGATTCAACGTAAATGAAGGTAGGTATTGCATCTCGGTCGAGCGGCCACCCCTTTCTTACACTTGCAGCTCAGTCTCAAAGGCAGGCTGTTCTCAGGGCCTCGACGACAGGGAATTGCAGCAGTGTGGAGGGAGGAGCAGGAAAAGGCCCACTTCCACCTGGAGTTGCTTTTTATAAGCCTCCTTGCTGCCAAGCAGGCAATCCCAGTGCTTAGGAGGATTGCCCCATGGGAGCCTTTCCGACAAAGACACAAATACATAGTTTATTCTTGACCCTGAAAAAGAATAAAAGGAGAACCTTCAGAGAAATAAAGACAGGAACCACATGCTTGCTCCAAATACTGGATTTTTTTTCTTTTTTTTTTTTTTTGTAGTTGTTGTTTTGTTTTGGTTTTTGTTTGTTTTGTCGCAAGTCTTCACAGAGATTTAAGGCTAGTAAGCCGCAGATTCCCTAATACAGGGAGCAGCAGCAGGTATCGCAATAAAAGGATCAGTGTAGGTGGGCCTCGGATTTTTGTCAGGCAGAAAATACAATTATACTCCAAAGTTCTCCAGTGCCAAAGACAGCAGCACATCAAACACTTTATACCATCCTAGGCCTTCTTTTTTTAATGTATATATTTACAAAAAGGCACAATGCCATCGTAAGAGTTATCATCAAAGCCAGTGAGTCCTTAAACTTTCATACCAGTCCCTAGAAATAATCTTTTGAAAAACATAGATCTCAACTGCACAAAGAAAAACAAAAAAAGTTCTGGAAAAATTATAAGCAAAAAGTATTTTTTAAAAAATCCTTCTTGTATCTCCAAGTCTGAATGTCAAAAAAATCCAGTAGCTTAAACTACTGCAAGAACTTTAAACCTATCCTTCACCTCAAATCATCGGTTTTGCTGCACATTTTTTTGCCTCTTTAAAACCAAAAACCCAGATCCAGCTTTTAGCAGAAGTCGGACTATTGCTTCACCGTGATTAGATACAAGCAAAGGAAAGCAAACAAACGGGCTCGGGGCCTGACGCTGTCAACATTTGTTCCATCCACCGCGCTTTACCCAACACCGCTCAGCAGTAACACGCGTGGTAGTTTTTGCAAGATCACGGCCTTGTTTTAGTGTAACACAATCAAGATAATTTTTACAAGGTCAGAAAGTTGGAATAAGAGGAAACAAAACCCAGGCCGGTTGCGTCTGGAGTCAATTATGCTTATGTGCTTTTCAGATGCTGCTGCTTGTCTTGCTATTAAATAGTTTTTCGATTAGTGTGTACCTAGAAGCATGTATTTCATGCATTTCTCCACTTATTTATGCCCACACGAGCCAGGGGAGGTCGAAAACGGTGAAGAGGCCCAGGCGTGCCTGTGGTGTGTGTGCGGTACCTGTCCGGAAAGCAAAGTAAAGCTGGAGGAGATGTCTGGGCAAACGCTCCCCGGCGTTTTAGGACGTAGGGTGCAGAGAAGAGGTTATTTCCTCTGCAAGGCGAGGCTGCCCATGCTTCGTGTTCAGTAACGAGCCGTCACAGAAAAGTTTATTGACAAGCTGACTGTGGGGAGCTTCCTCTATTACTGTTATTCCCCCCCGGCTGGTTTCTGCTGCCGGCGGGGTCAGTAGGGGTGCCGGCGGGAGCCCTGTCAGGTGGGCTGCCTGGCACCATCCGCGCCTGTTTCTCCTCGGCGCCGTTACCGGGCGTCCCGGGTGCCACCACCCCGTTCCCTCGCGGCCCCTCGCCGCCTTGCACCGAGGGGCCCCCTCGGGGACCCCCCATCTCAGGCCGTGCGGGGCCATCGCGGCTGCCCCGGGCTACCTGCGCCCCCTCCCCCCGTTGCCATGGCGACCGCAGCGCTGAGGCGAGCCGGGCCGGGCCCAGGGCCGCCAGGGGCACCGCGGGGCTCCCCCCCGGCTCCTCTCCCCCAGCCCCACCATTTTTGGCCCCCTCCCACCCCAAAATCTGCCCCGCCCTCCCCCAGAGGGAAACCCCCTCCCCTCCCCCCCCCCGGGGCAAGCACCGCCCCTCCCCCCCCAACGGCCACTCCGCCCGTGACGTCACGCAGAGGGCGGGCTTTACCTGCCCCCCCACCCCGCCGATGATTGACAACGGCCGCCGGCCAATGGGGAGCGCCGCCACCTCACGGTGACCGAGCGGGCAGGGGCTTTCCCCCCCATTTTTTCCCCCTTTTTTTCCATTTCCCCCCCTTTTTAGATTAGTGACGCATTTTTGTACCGGACACACGCATTGCCATTTCACCCCAAGCCGAGGGGGGATGCAGTGGCCTCCATGCAGGCCGGTGGCTTGAGCTCCAAGTGACCTGTGCCACCCCCCGCCCTCCCTCCCAAGAACCCCCCCTCCTCTTCAGCAGAGGTGTGAAAATGAGACCCTGTCCACAAAACAAGCCAAAGAAACTTTTTGGTTCGTTTGTTTTTCCAGTGACAGGTATTAAAGGCCTGCCAGTAGCATACTGAACTGAAAACGTGCGGCTCCTGTTCCTTAGTCATCCCCCCGTGACACCCACCCACAAAAAACAAGGAAAGGAAAGGGTGAGAGAAGTAACAAAAAGTGTGGTATCGAAAATGTGAAACAACACGTGGAGCTTTGCTAACTGGAAAGAAAATTGAATCAGTCCCAGGGAGGATCACAGTGAAAATGGCAGTGTTTTATGATGCACGGTGGCCAGTTCTGCAGGCCGTATCATGACATGGCTGTAGACACGAGACTTTGTTCATAGGTGAGGGTGCCATTTCCTCTGAAGTTACTTCACGAACATCATTTCTGCTTCGTAGCAATGCCACAAGAGACACCAGAAGCGTTTTACTTTCTGCGCAGGCAGATTTTCCTTGTGAGGGTGAGCAACATGACACAAGGAGAAACTGCGCAGACTGTCCACTGATTTTGGGGACAGTTATTTTTTAAGTCGTTGTTTGGCTCACTTGGCTCGCAAGGACACCAGAAACACAGGGTCTTTTCTGTGCCAGTGTTCTCTTCCAAGTACTTTTGACATGAGCCAAGGCAGGTCAGGCCATCCTTACAAAACCAATAGAAAAGCCAGGGAAAAATGCTTCTGCTTCCGGACATGTTCAAGACAAAGCTGTGCTGTGTTTTTCTGCAACAATCCCAGCCTCTTTACAGGTTAACTAACCCCACGTCCTCTGCCACTACTTCTGCTCCCATCTCTTCTCCTTAAGCCGTGCTTACGTGCCTTCATGTTTGGCAGGCTGCCTCCCCTCTGCTCTGGATGTTGTTACCTGTGTGCAGCTCGCACCAGGGTATCCACTCTGGAGTCTGGTTGCCAAAGCTGGCCTGCTGCTTTGCTTTCAGGTTGGAAATGAGGAGACCAGATGATCTTGGTCTTTTCCAACCCTAACGATTCTGTGATTCTGCAGCAGCAGCAGCAGCACTTCTGAGACACGGGAGGCAGTGCTCAGCTGCTGGGTAACACCTGCCAGGCCCTGAAGTCTCCTTTGCTCTCCCCGCACTATGGTATTGGCAAGTGGCAAGCAACTCCACAGTTTCTGTCCTCCTGAGAACCCTTGGTGCTTCACTGTCCTGTAGGCACAGTATTTCAAACATTTCCTGTGTCTAAAAATATTCCCCTAAGTCATGATCCGAAAATGCACTGTTTTGATAACTACGTCAGCTGGGACAGTGTTACCCCAAATTAACCATCGATACGGGTGTGTCAGTCTCTTCTGAACCATCCTCTCACTTGGAGATTTGTCTTCCTAAATCATATGTCCAAGTCGAGGAAAAGTAAATAATCGCTTTCCACTTAATTTGATATGTGGTATTGAGCTTCACTTAGGAAAGGCTAATTAGATCGCGCTATAATTTATACCAAATATGCTCTCTCACCAGTCATCAAGATTTTGCCCAATATAAAAGCTTTTATCTGCGAAAGAATTCTAAAAAATTATAGGAAGAACACCTCTCTGAGGGAAAGCACAAAACAGCGCGTGCTGACGCACCGGCTCCTTTGCATTCCCTCTGTCGCGGACAGTTCTACAAGAGCTGTAATTTGCGACGGGAACTCACGTGGATGCACAGACGCTGTCGTGGGCTGGCCTCTGAATAAACCGTCGAGTGGATCCCCACTGCACCTTATCTCACCCGTACGTCACGCAGCAGTTAAACCTGAGCGTCAGGAACGTGTTCCAGCTGATTTGTCGACACAAGTTTTCAGAAATACTCACCGCTGTGATAGGGGAGATCTGCAGCAGTGAAAGTTGCAACTAAAACCAAAACTTTTTTTTTTTTTTTTTTTTTGGAAGTGAACAGCACACCTGACAGTATAAATGGTGGTACCTTTAATCAGAGCTCCCACGACAAGTGTGCTTCTTTAGACTGGGAGAAAGAACTGCCCGGGAGCGTGCTGGTTCTGCCTGCCCAGCTCTGATTGCCTGCAGTGAGCCTGCTACACTGACAGCCTCCCTCCTCAAGCCAATCCTAATGCGGGAGTGCTTTTTTTTTTTTTTTTTTTTTTTGTTCTCTCCAGCTGCTAAGTGAAGAATAAACTTTTGGTTTAGCCCCTCCTTTATTGGAAGGGGAATAGGGTAATACGCTGTAATTGGTTTTCCATGTTTGCCAAGAGTCTGTTTCCTCTTATCATCCACAATATTTAACATAGGTCTTGTAATAGTTCCAAAAATAATAAAATCTGTCCCAAGAATAAAAATGATAGATCCACAACATGCTGCTTTTTTGTCATGGTCTTGGTTTTGTAACATTCTGTTAGTAGTTTTTATTGCCTAATGTTGTGGTTTCTTTCATACGCAGCAGACCCAGTAAAGACATTTCATCAGCTACTTACACAGCAGCAGCCCAGATTATTTACAAATGGAGATTTCAGTACCATATTAAAATAAATCACCACTGTACGCTGTTAAAGTTACAGTGCAGTAACAGGGCAGAAAAGGAGCAGGCTGCGCTAGGGGAAGGAACGGTAAGAATATACAAATGAGAAGCATGGTATCAGCAAACAAATTGAAGATACCCAAATAAAACCAGTCAGTCTTCCTTTCTCCCCTTCCTCCTCCCACTCAGTAGAGGAATAGGCAAATTATATACGCCCCCCAACAGTGCACAAGTAACATGGGCAGCGTGTAACTGAACCCATGCAACACTTTCCCTGTGATTTTAAGTCATGCAGCGACACAACACAACCGCCTCACCCCCGCTCCTTCCCCCAGAGCAAATTCCCGTAAGCGTAGGTGTAAGGGACGTGGAGCAGTAAGCATGGGGAGGGAGCAGCACCTTTCTCACTGGCTTTCAATTTGGATGAAAGAATACCAGAACAGGCAAGACAAAAAGGAGCTAATACGCGAGAGAAACCTGACTGAGAAGATGACTGAGAAAGCTGTAGGACAATCAGCCATGCCAAAAGAACAGTCAGTCCCTCGATGGGAACTGCCACCTCGGGTTCAAACATTTGCAAAACCAATGCCCTCTCATTACACCTGAGGGAAGCACAGGCACATCGTGGTGCCATCACTTAGAAGTATTACTAAGTCCTTCAATACCAAAAATGAGAAATCAGAAGACAATTTTAAACTAACTTTGAATGAAAAACTGTATTAACTGTAACTTAGAGCCTGGTAAGTTTACACTTTCCCCCTATCCCAAGCACATTTTTAGTGCTGTAACACACAGCATTCAACTCTTAAGGCAGAAATAATTTTCCCAAGTTAAGCATATGCCCTTAATGCCCTTTTGCCTAATCTGTGGCCTCCTAAAAAAAAATAAAATCCCACACTACACAAATGTTGTGGCTGAAGGCTCGCCAACTAGCCAGCAAGACAATGAACCAAGCATTACAAAAAGCGTAAGTAACAGAAAGGAGACATCTCTGGAGCAGTGCTGGCTAGGGGCTGCAGACAGCCTCATTATTTTAGCTTATCAGTGAGCAGTCATTTACCTTCAGTCAGTGCTGAATCTGGTCTTGCACAAGAATAAATCAGAATGATCGAAGTCAACAGAAACACACAGGTAGAAGATCGAGAGGGAGTTTAACCTGTTTTAAATGACTGCCAAAATACCTGGAGCTTCTCGTCTTAAGTACAAATAGGAGGGACAGGTCTTAAGTCATGCTTAGAGGATTTGTCACTCCAAATTTACTCTTTTGTAAGTTAACCGTGGTTTATACCATTTGGTAAATTGGGACTACAGGGAAACTGGCACCAGGGTATGGTTTTTCAGTATTGATAGTAGGTCTTAAATTACAGCTTTACAAGTTGCTGGGGAATACTGAAATATTTTAATTCTTTGGTTATGAAAACACAATCAATAAAAGCAACTGGAATGCGACATGAAAGCTAGTTATCAGTTACTCATATAAAAGTAAAACCGAAACCTGTAACACAATAACCTTGTAAAGCACATGCTGCACAAGTAAATCCTGCTGGGTTCTGTACTATATAATTTTCAAATTCTAGTAGGATGAAATAGGATCAGTGGTTTCTCAAAACCCACAAAAATATGCAGATTTCTGACAGGCAACAAAAGGGCTGTGTGCGCATAAAGCTCGTGACAGAACGCCAGCCAGTGTGAGGAAACTTGTTTTATTCTAGTTCCTCTTTGGAAGTACCAGATTCTTGAGATAACGCACTGTGTAAGACTAGCACGTAAGGCAGGACCAACCAGCAGGATCACAATCATTATCCACCTGTGACGATAAGTCACACCACATTGCCCCTGTCCCCTACCTCATACCCCACACCCCCCCAAAAGAAATCACAAAAAACCAATTGTAGTAGATTCCTGGTCAGTTCTATGCCTTCCACGCTTTCAGAAAACAAGTGGGTGCCAGAAGATTTAGCATAGTACCCTCGAGTCATCATCACTTAAAACATGCACTTTTGTTCTTGTCAGAATTAGGGTACAAATTCCCCTACTTTGCTTTCTTAACTGTGGCAATGTTTATGTTTAAGATCAATTTATTGTCACTGTAACACAGCTGAGGTTGCTACAGAAGGGCATACTCTGCTCCAAACTCTTGTCAAGCAGTTTAGTTCTGTGATGGTGCCAGTTCCAGAACACCTTCAAGCAATTAATTCAAGCAAGTACTCTTGCTCATTTGTTCTTTTTCTTGTGAGCACCTCGTCAATACAAGCCCTTTTTCTCCCGGCATCAATGCAATTCAGCCCTACGGTTTTACCATCATGCAACACAAGTTTCAGACTTCAGTTGAAGCAGTGTTGGTGTTTTATAAATGGAAATACATAATAAAAAGTTAACAATATGTAAATAGAGCCCTCTTAAAAATGTAAATAGTTTAACGCAACTATACTGCATTGCTTATCACGCTCCTGAATGTGCAAGAAAGATGCGAAGTCAGCAACCAACAGATATCCTGATCAGTTGTCCCTTCCCCCAATATACAAACAAAAAGTTCCACACATTTTTGAAACTTTATTTAATCTCAGAACCACTGCTACGTTACACCTGTCAGACTGAAGTTTATTAATTTTGATGTTAAAGTTTTGACAATAAGAATGGATGATACAAGGATCCACGTCCCCCCCGTGTTGTGGTGCAGTCAGTATTGGTCCAGTAAGACAAAGAGTTCTGCAGTCTTTTTTTTTTTCCTTTTTTAAGATACGTGAAGCATGGCCTAGCATTAATGTCACCCTTTTATCTGCAATTTATATAAACAGGATGAGGTGGAAACTCTGTTGTTCCCTCATTTGTAGGAAAAGTGACATAACATTCTGTACTTAATAATAAACACTTAAACACAGGATTTTGTTTTGTACTGTGGCAACCCTTTCATTTGAGGCAAAACTTCCCCCCACACCTCCCCACCATAAAAAGTACCAAAGCATTTCTAGTTTTGATTTTCATCAAGATTTCCAAACTGGCAGATTTTATTTTCACACCCTCTTCACAATAGACAAGATGCTTACCATATATTTAGGATTACAAGTTGTCACTAAAAGAAAGCTTTACACAACCACTGTACATTTAGGTTGAAAAACTGTCCTTGCATGAAAAATATACCTAGAAATCAAGTGGTAAACAAGAAAAAACATTAAGAAAAGATTAACGCGTTTATAATGTGCCATTTTCATGTTTTCAACTCCTCCTCTGCTTTTCATTCATACTCTGTTTTCACCTATAGTACTCGTTAAGGCAAACAGCTAATCCATTTCTGAAGAGGTGCTGTGGAAATTGTGGACAAACAGCAAACATTTGGCATTAAAATAGATAGCACGTATGTAGCCTCTAGTAATATACATTAAGCATTTTTTCTTGGACTTCAGGATAATGACAGGGGAGGATGAACATGCTAACAATGTCAAAAAGGCTTAAAATTTAGCGTCCAAGCAATTTCTATTAATGCTCCTGTAGTTTTCAAGCTCTAAGTAGTATAGAATTTATGCAAATGCATTAAAGAATTCTAGCTTGGCAAGTACACCCAAGCAGGTTATTAAACTATATATACAGAAAGTGATAAATACAGAATTAAAAGAGTCCTTCTGCTTCTCTTTATAGCCTTGAAAATTGACAAAAAACTTGAGGACAGCTCTACAATATTAAACATTAGGTAACCGCAGGAACTGGGAAACCTAACTACACAAACTGATTAAAATACTCAGATGACTTTGTAGTGTTTAATACAATTCAGTTCGTAGTCAAGGGCACAAGACAACATTTAACAAAAATAATCACATCAATTGACCTAGAAATCAAATGTAAATAGATATGAATACAATCTCCAAAATCTGTCTTTAAGTGAACATTAACCATTTATTCAAAGTTATACAAGAATTTGAAGGATAAAGTCTTCTTCTGCAACAGGAAACCAACTTACAAGTTTCATGTCTCAGTTGAATTGCAGTGGAGGCGAGCGGGGCAGGGGGAGGGAGGGAAGGGTGAACAAACAAGTTAGTAGGCCCCATCCAGGCAGCTAGAAAGTAAAAACAGGCTTAACAGCAGCCTCCACCAGCTTGTTGTCCTCCCTGATTGCCTGCAAGTGTTGCATTAGTAGCAGCGTGTTGAGGGCCAATTTTTATGCCATTTGCCTGAAATGAAGTTCAATACACAGTATGGTTATTGGAGAAAACTAAATACACTCAAAAAGCTTTTTTTTTTTTTTTTTAAAAAAAAGACAATCATATGATAAGTTCTCCTAACATGCCTTTTTTTTTTTTTTAAAAAAAAAAAAGCAAACGTCCTTGGCAATTAAATATAAATTAAAGAAAGATGCTTTCCTCCTCAGTTAAACGGTACCTGCATGTTAAATCCTGTACCTTAAACTCCTAACCTGAAAACACTGAGTGAGAATTGAAGTTGAGTACTGCTTGGCACAAGGCTTTAAGCATTTGCTAGGAATGTAAAACCTCCCCCGCTCACCAAAGCCTCCACTAGTTTAATAGTTTAGTATAAAACTTTTCCTCTCCAGACAGCATTTCTTTCTGTGTTGAATCAGCTGTACAGGCTAAGGGCATACGAGTGTTCTGTGTCATCAATAATTTCTATGATCCCGAAAGACGTGGCTACTTGCCAAGAACCCACACACAGCGTAGCTCTTTCATTCATCAAAATCACACTTATATCTTAACCCTCACTCCCTCAAGTGGATTTTACCTAAAAATACAGCACTTTGAGAAAAGTAATACAGTAGCTTCAGAAATTAAGCTCTTAAGGAAACTTTGCGTCACAGTAAATCTCAGATTTATAGTGCTTGGCAGTTGTTCTGCAACAGTAGTAGCCTTGGGGTTTCTGGCACTAGCTCAGTATTGACAGCAGCTGATGTGGTTTCTTTTCGCTCTTTGACTCCTCTTTAATAAAAAGCATGCCCTATGGCTCATTGGTTTTGCCCCCTCTGGGCTGGTAGCAACTTCTTGAGGAATCAAGGAGCCAGACTTGGCACAAAGCCAAATAAATAGCACGGACTGTTGGCTCTTGACAGCATATTGCAATCAAAGCTCCGTAAGGCACAGTAAAGCAGTCAGCTACTATATGAAACTCGACAGATACAATGAGCCTGCTTTTCCAGACGCTGATTACTGTCCAATTTATACTGCACTGCATGTGTTTCTTTAGAAAATATGCTAAAGAAAATTTTAACTTTTGTCACCAGACTGAACTCAAGAGGTGTTTTACCAAGACACTATCTATGCACACACGTTTTTCAGTCAGAATCAGCGTCTGAATGATTACTACTGAAGTCTTATTTAGCTACAAGTTTCCTAATGCAAATACTCTTCATACTACTGAAGTTTCTCATTACTTCCGCTGCAAAGTCATAACAGCAATATTTTTATTAGTCAACATTTTCTTATGTTGAGATATATTACGTGGAAAGAGGTGAGCCTGAGTCCTGCCAGTTTCCTCCCTGCTCTTCGAACACTTCTGCAAGGACCATCGCGCTTCGGAGAAGTGTCAGGCTCACAGTCCTGGCCAGAGCTGCGGCAGTACTCATTTCCATGTGGCTTTACTAAGCAGCTTAGCAGCAATATTTAGGGATGCGGGGTAGAAAACTTGTGAACCAGAGATGACTGACCCCTTAACACCGTCACAGCTGAACCGTTCTATGGGCTGTTACTTCTAATGTAAGTATTAACTGAGAACTTGTATGATCCTAACATATTTCTATCTACTACTACTGAATGTTGATTTGCTTTTTCTACAGCCATGAACCTACCTCCTAGCTGCTCAAGTTTTTCAACAGCACAATCCTTCTAAAACGTAAGAGATGTAAGAAACGGGTCTGTCTTTCTAGAGTCTTCTTTTACAAAAGTGCTCCCTGATCCATGCCTCACACCTCACAAAAACAAGCCAAAGAGACTGGCCCTGATAATCTGTAATTTCAGTAATGTGCATAGACAAAATGGCTAATCTTTTATTCCCTACAGAATCCAGCCACCTAAACCAGGAACATTTCAAAAGTCTTTTATGTAACTCTCAAAGCAATCCCTCCCCTACACTGGACAGCTCATGGAGTGCATCTGGCATATCAACATGGTCTTCCATTTACATAGTGGAAAATTATCTTTGAAAACAGATGACACCATATGGAGAAGTGGATGAAAGTGGATTTTCTTCTCTTTTGGGGATTTATATTATTTTGTGATGCTTCATGGATGGATAGGGTCACTTATTTTAATCCATTTTTACCACAATGGCAGACAGTTCTATATCTAAACGTAACAGACAAATATTTTACTGTCCAGCCTTCCAGGGAGGGTGGGTTTGGCACTTAAAAAAAAGAGAAAAGAAAGCGTTTTGAGTACTACAACTTACCTCATTATTAATGTCAAAAACTCCTTCCTGGATTTTCTCGTAGATCTCCTTTGCAGTGTTAATAAATGCCTAAAACAGAGGGGAAAACAACAGTAAACCAGTGGATGTGATATCGTTTGGTGTAAGACATACATGAGATTGGACTCCAGTTAGTGTATTTTTCTTTTCCAGCAAGACCTTCCTACCTCAGGAGGAACAGGTATGACAACAGCATCCTACAACCTACCCTGAAGTAGCAATGGCTCACAGGCTATTTACAAAAAAGAGGCATTTTCACAACTATATTCTACAATCTGTTGTCCAGTAATTACAGGGGAAAAAAAGTGGTTTTTAAGATATATAAATTACTTTTAAATTATTTATTTCTGACCCTTATGGATAGATTGTGTGGCAGATGGTTTCCCCTACCCTTAATATCTTTGTAATAGGCCACTCTAGATTAGAGTGCTTAGCAACATAAAACCACAGGGTACTTACAATGATGATGTAAGGATGCTGTCTGCTGGATGAAACCTTATGCTATCATTTAATATTCACCTAATTTTAAGAATGTATTCTCTTTAATTAATCTTGCACATGATGGGGCAGCAGACATCTTAATGGCAGAAAAGAAATACTCCAGATTTTATTATGATTTCTCAAATTCTATTGTGTTAATTCTGAGAAAAGACTCTTTGATGCTAGGTCGGAAAGAGTGAATGATATAAATAAATATTTTTGGTTAAAGTTCACAACCACTGATTCCATTTTTCATCTCTCGTTTATAGGTCAAACAATGCCTAAGACAATGTATAATTCAAGAGGTGATTAACAGCAGCTAATAATTACAAGCAATAATCAAATATCTGCCTCTTTTTATGTTAAAATACCATCAGCACACAATCATACAAGATATGCTATCTTCTGCTCAAGCCCGTTACAGCAAATACAGATCTAATTCAAATATAAAAAAGTAAACAGGGTTCATGGAGAGGAACAAATCATACCTTTCCTCATTTCTACACTGGAAGCATTTGACTGCTGAACTTGCCACCAGAGCTTTGTTTCCTAATTAACAGGACTGATATGTTTTCACCTTTAAAGGCCTTACAGCTCCCCAGAGTAATCAATCTACTGCAGCTCAATTACTGCACCAAGCACACACCACAGCCAGTGAAGGAGACTTGAACGACTGCAGCAGGAGCAGAAAGATATGAATATGCATAAACTCTAAGTGGGTGATCGAATCATCACAGAGGGTCATGAGAATTTGCAGCAAAATAATGAGAAGAATTAATCATTGCAGATTCACAAGGCACTTAGGAAGCGAGTTCGTTTTTCAAACATGCGTTAGAGTTGAGGAGAAAAATTGGCTTTCAGCCAACTATGAATTGATTCAAATTCCTCAGAAATTGAAGTTTTCAATACAAGAAAAAGCATTTGTACTTATCTTGGTTTCTGATAACACACTAATTATTGTAACAGGCTCATATGTGGGCCTGCTGAAAGGTATAAGCCAAAAACTTTGGAAAGTCACAGCTGGGATCTGTGAGGATGCTTGCTCGTTCCCATTTAAGTAGGACACTAAGCAGAACTTGAAGTCTTAAAAATGTGTTATGATAACTTCATGTAAACAAGCACTTAACAATTGGCACTTCTAACAATTCTAGAACTAGAGCTGGCTAAGTACACTTAGGCTCTTGGAATTAATTTCATGAGAATTAAATTACATCGATAAAAATTACTTTAGACCAACCACCTAGAATTTTGCCAGACTACCAACTCCAAACAAACGAAGTATCTTCTGGATGCTACATTCAAGAAGAGATCACCATGAGAATGCATCTACTCACAAAAAATGATGAAATGCACCCCCTATTCAACAGGGTTATTACATATGTACTGTACAAAGCATAAAAGCATGCTGAGTTCAGTACAAATGGTGTATTTTAACACTAAGTAAATTTCCTGAGAAATTCTTGATCTGAAAAATCAAAAGATTCCAGTTCACCTCGGTTCTATCATTTCACTTGTCTAGAGAAGATATAATCTGATTACCAAATTTCTGCCGTGATTCTGGTACACTAAATATTAGCGTTAGAACAGCACGTACAGGTATTCTGCGTGGCAAAGTGCCAGGCTACACTGGGTCACATAAATAATTCCTATTTGAAAATGCTGGTTTCACAAGAATATCTCACCTAAAAAAATCTATGCCTTGTTTTCTTCAGTTAGTACGGATTCTGAAAAATTACTACTATTCAGCAATGAAAAGAGACTTGCATCCCTAAAGACTTCCATCTGTTTCTTGCATCCATGTATTTTAAGTTAGCTTACGCCTCAAAGTGTAAGTGGACCTAAAATACCCACCTGAGAACCTTCCTAAAAACAGCACTCTAGTCACTTTAAGAATATCGTATCAGATTTTGGCATTGTATGCTCGTGCCCCAATTAGCAAGGGCAAGAAGGTGAACTCTGTGTAATTGGCTTCTTCTAAAAATTTCTTTTTACACTGCATGTTCTAACTCTTATCTGGAACATGCAGTCTACTATAAACTCTCAATTATTTATGGGCAGTTTATCCTGTTTGCAGATTAACTGAGCCACGGATGCAAAGAGACAGAGCTGTTTCCCCTCAAATCCAGTTTGCATTTATTAGACCACGTGCAGGGGACTGCAGGAACACAGCTGTAGCACTTCACATGCCAACTTGGATCCAGGTGCAGCTTAGCCACTTCCACACAACACAAGACTTCAACCAGTAAGCCCACACAGACCCAGGCTGGCTGCCTACCAAGCCTGCTGCAGTTGCCCTATGGATCCTGGTAACGCTGCTGTTATTAAACCACAATACAAAGACGCTCAAGCCTCTCCACCCGCCACCAACTCAGGTCCATCCCAGTTTATTCTCAGCAACTCCAGACAGGCAGCACTAGGTTCTGCCTGGCTCTACATGCAGTCACCTGAAAGATGGCAAGCCCCTGCTACACAGCTCCTACATTAACATAAGTCTGCAAAAACCTCTCTTCCTTTTATGAGTAGACTTCCAAATACACAAATTCTAAACTACAATTGAGGAAAATTAAAGACATCACTGCATCTTTAGGAATAGGTCTACACTTCAGCATGGTTTTAATCTTCCTAAATCGCAAGTTACTGATGCTTTTACACCTACTGAATGTACCTGTACCACAGCACTTAAAAAAAAAAAGTTCTGTAGAAGTTGTTAATTGATTTAGTGATTTCTTTCAATAAAAGATTTTCCTATTGTGTTCACCTTATAACTAGGTTTGCCAACACTGATAACGGTAACACCCTGCTGAGGAAAATGACATTACTGTGCAAACAGGGAAAGCGAGTCTTGTAAGATGCGATCTGCCTGTTGTGTCACACCTGTACCTAGTGCAAAGCAAACGAAGGAGGGTTTTGAGTCACAATATCTGAGTAAAATATCACTTCAGATATTTACATAAGGGGTTTCCTAGGTCACATTGCTTTATGGAAATCACGATGTCTCAAAATGTCCACCTCAGAAAACAAACAAGCAAACCCAAAAGAACAACAACCGAAAAGCTCAGATGTTGCATTTAAGATAAATTAATCCTAAAACCACTGACTGTAAAACAAAAGCTATTTGACATCTATTTTATCAAAGTAAACAAACAATGTAGGTTTACTGCCCTTGAGACAAAACAAGGAAGAATGCATTCTGTTAGTAGTAAAAAAAATAATGCAGGAAGTAAGGGAGTAAGCTTGTTACCTCTGTCATATGCAAGTTGTATGTAGGAGTAACAATAAGCTGAAGGCACCAAAACACAAGCTATAGGACGATTACGTTTAGATTTGGCAGATGTGACAAAATGTGCAAATAATGTTTTACAGACATTAAAGTTATTGCTGTGATGAGTATTTGATGAGTTAGCTCCCAGCTGAGTGCAACAAAAACTTGTAAATGAATCACTGATACTTTTCAAAACTCAGATTTTACAAGTCCATCTTCGTTTAAAAATCAAAATGTATCATGTTCTGCATTTCCAGTTCGTGTAACATGCTGCCCTCTGGTGGCTGTATTCAATTTAGTGCTTTGAAACACAAATTGGTTTGAGTTCATTATTTCTGAACGCTTTCCTACACTTAAATCAAGAACACTTAACTGTAACATATCTCAAATTCTGGAGCATGACCTTCACCTCTGTGGTCAGCCAACACCTAGAGCTTTGTCCTCCTCCCAGTTTCCTATGCTTCAGTAGTTAAGATTAATTCATTACTCTAGTACTAAAATATGCATTTGGAAACAGTAATGACACGGACCACAAATGGATTTACTCAGTAGTGCATTCAATAGTCCAGAGTGTAAGTGGTGCTGGATGGTCACTTACGGAGTGAGATCCTAAAGCTCTGAGCAGCTGTTTCATGCACAGCAAGACAATACTTTTTGCAAGTAAATGATCCTTCAGAATGAAGCCCAGGACACAACTAACCCAGGGGTTAGTTATCAAGCAGCAGGGAAGTGCTATGTAACGAACCCACGCCCCAAGAAGTGCCCTTACACATTTGTGGCTTTATATTTAAAGAAAAGGTGTACAGGCCCAAAACAGAACTTGAAAGTAATTGGCTTGTGCTGCCTTTGACAAACTTATTAGGAAGAAGCACATTACTAGCTTGAAGCTTCTCAAGAAGAGCTGCAGCTGCTGCTGAACAGTTACAAGAGATGGAGCACCTGAGGAAAAGATAAACACATAACTAAGGAACTACTTACAGAGCAAAATCTATGGCTCAGGCAGACAGCCATATGATACTTTTCATGCTGTTATTGAAAGCCTGGAACCCTTGACTGAGAATTTTATTATGATTAAACCTCAGGATGCCCAGAAGCCCCAAGAACCATAGAAGAGTCACTGTTCCCTGCAGCAGAGTTGGGGCGCTGTCCAAGGATTTCCCACAAGGAGATAAAAGCTGTGAATCTTCACTGAAGTCAGGTGTCCTGCCCCTTCTCTACCCTACAGATGAACTGATACCTCTATTTTCTCATGGGAGAAAACGGCTGAAGTGCCAGCTTCACACAGCTGAAGGGTCACAGAACTTTGATTTCAATTAACTTGAAGGAATCCTGTTTTTGATACAACTTAAGGCAAACCAAATAAAATTTTTAAAAAACACACCTTTCACATACAAGTAATCCTACTGTTCTGCAAGTTCTAGTCAGATTGCATCTTACGTCACTTTACTATTAAAGCTACTAACACTTTGAAATTTCATCAACTAAATCCTTGCTAAATAGATCACCAGGTCAAGCAGCTGTTTGCGTACCAGCACTTAGCCATATTTAAAGAGGGTAAAAGGAAGGGAAAAAACAAATTATAGAAAATATTGGTTCTAATTTGGAACTGGTAAGAATCTCATCTCTGTGGGATTTTCATTTTTGCCCTTTACAATATTACAAAGGCCCTCATCCTTCCATTAAATGTGGCTGAGCCCTGTTGAAACTACAGGGGTTTTGAGTCTCCACTTTCTGTTTAAACAGAAGTATGAAAGAAACCGCCTGAAGAGAAAATTAAGTTACAAGTGAAACAAAACTGTCGATTGACCATCCAGCTGTATGTAGCAGAGGTATTTAAACGCTGGGTTGAAATGCTTAGTCCATTCAGATTTCATCCTGAACAATGAATGCATTAATGCATTCTATTTATGTGCGGACAACCTGGAACAACAAAGACAGTAGTCTAAAACGAAAGCTTGGCATAGGGCTATATAATCCCATCCATATGGGAAACAGCTTACGGAAACCAACTGCCACACCAGCAGTCAGGGACGTGCTAGTAGAGCTCAGTGAGATCATCTTCTGAGCAGCGGTGGTGCCTGGTGCTGGTCTGACCAGTATCCAGAAAACTCTTTTGCTCAAGGTTGATCATGTTAGTCATTATTGAACTAGCAGTATGGAACACAAGAGGAAGGCACAAAGTTACTCCAGCTTTCCAAATACAGCTAGGCATCTGTACTTCTTTACAATCAGTGCCTGTAAGAGGATTCAAACAAATTACATTCCAGGGATGCAAAGATAACTTCCGAGTGCTGTATAAGACCTTACAGTTCACGCAGATGACCCTATTCTACCCATGCACGTGTTAAAACATTGCCCAAGCAGAAACCACACAGCAAGCTCTGAATTGCGCATTTCAGATAAGACTACAACTAACAGTCAAATACTGTTGTTGAACCACCAATGAAAAGTATGAGAGTTGTTAATGTCTCTTGCAAATGAGAGAAAAGTCTTAAATACTATGTGTAGTTTTAATACAAGGTGGAAAAGCAACTGATGTTGACACAGCTTGGAAAGCACTGAAGAAAAATGCAAAAAAAACGGTTGTTGATAGTAGGCTATCTATTTTGGTGGCTTTAGACAGAAGCTAAAGGGAAGTTGATAACAAAAAAAACTCTTTCTACAAGCATGATATGGCTGAAGAGGCAGTATAACTTGTCTTGTGGCAGCAGCCAAATGATAGCCAGTCAAATAACCCCCCCTCCCAGTCCTTTTACCCTCCTAGTGATTAAGAAACTCTCCTCAACACATTCCACATTACACGTGATGATTTAACTCCGTGGCCACACTGAATTCTTACACGCCTCCATAGAAGCTCTGAAGGAAGGGCCTACGTCTACTTCCTGCTCCCAGCTATTAATTACCTATTGTGCAAACAGGATATAAACATCCCATTAACAGCCTCGCACTACATGAACAGCTAACAGGATATTCTCTGCTGCTAAACGTTGTCATCCAAGATGGAGGTTAACAGATCATACTGAAGAACAGAATGAACGTTCTAAAAACTGTCTTAAGATCCAAGCACCGAACAGGACAATGCACTGCTACAGCTAGGAACTGACTAAGGCACTACACAGTGGCAGAAATCGAGTTTAGACAAGGGAAGCAAAAATAACACTAATGACAGAAGCCTATTTGTTCATTTAAAGAAACAGCCAAAGACTACCATTATCTTACAAATCTCTATTGTAGATGTTTATGAGGCATGTTAAGATGATGTTAGGTCAAAAACAACGTTGAACTGATCATGTTATCTGGTGGCTTGCTTCATCACTCTGTAAGAACAATGTATTTTCAACTAGAATGATAAAAGGAATCTGTTAGAGATAAGTTTCCTCTGGCCATTTAACTGCTTCTGGTACAAGACAGCAGACACATCCATGCACTGCTGTGTTTCAGTAACACAGCCTCATGAAACACGAATAGTCTGTACACTGAACGGCACTGACTAGGACCACAGGACTTTAACAGCTGTCTGCTTATGCTTCACGATGAAGATCTGTTAACCCAAGTAGCATCACCAGCCTGTACTGCCACTCTGCTCCTTCTGAATCCCCCAGTGACAAGAACTTGGTATTCAGCATAGAAGAGCCGCAGCGTTATTAGCCCTGTTGTTGCATGGCCAGGTATTAGTCTGGACCAGAAATACAGTTAAGAAAAGCATGCCAGGTCTTAAACTAGATGTGCAGAAATCCTCATGTGGCAAACAGTCTAAGCTTCTGTCCATTCTGCCTAATAGGACAGAACTGATCAGTATCCAATGGCATGCCCCCACTAAAGTAGATGTTCATATAACGTGGAACATGGTTAGATACCAAAAGGGCTGAGAATACAAGTACCTGTAGAGCAAACAGCATCTCAAGAATAACTGAAATGGATAAAAAGTACCTGCTATAGTTTCTTCACAGGAGTGGAATGAAAGCTGTACACTTGCAAGCTATACATCTTCATAATGAGATCGACAGCTTCCATATATTGAGGATAAAGCTCCAGAGAATCACAGGAATTGTTACATGTTTTTAAAGGTGGTTCAGAGAAGGGCACGTACAAACAATCTGTGATGATTATTTCTAACCCTTAACAGTCGTCTTTTGCCATGAGTACAAGCCTCAGATTCAGAAACCAGTTAGAGCACCAGCTCTATAGCCACAAAGCATATCTGGCCAGGAAAAAATGGATCTCCTTCCCAATTTTACTTAGGACAGATACCTCAAAATTCAATCTATTTCCCTCATATGGGTAGAGAATAGTTAAAGCCTTATTATTGGATACTGTGTAGCTTCTTTGTCATCACTTCACACTTCCATTACTACTTGGTTTTATATAGCAGCCACTAAAGCAAATGCAGCACTGGGACCAATGCAGTAGGCCAAGGCTTTATATTAGTCAACTGTATAGTCTCAGCAAGGCAAAATCCCTCTTTTGAGAACAGAAAAAGGAAACAAGACACTGGCTGTTATCTATGAATGCTCTAGCCTGCTCTCTCTATGCATTTCCATATGTACGCGAGTCTTATAGTAATAGCGTCTTTTCTCCAAATCACCCTTTTGGGGGATATTTCCTACTGAAGGGTAAAAAGAACAGAAGTCCAGCTTTTTAGATCCAATCCATTTCCTATCTATTTTTGCATAATTTAACACACACTTTTTCTAGTCAAAAACTTTAATTTCTTAGCCACTAGTCTCCCCCCTCAAAAAATCAGTAAAAATGTTTTGCATTGTTACCACATAAGATTTGTGAACACATGACCACAGACTTCTTCTGCTTAAAATTTCATCTAATTTTCACTGAATTACCTCAAATGCTGTTCTTTGTTTAGTTTCTACATCCTGAGCCAGTCACAGAACTACCGTATCTTTCCAGTCCCGAAGTCCCTGAAGGCTTTCTACATCTGCCGCAGCTCTGCATACCTCTTGTTCTTTCTTCTAATGCTGCCCATTTCACACAATTCCTTTCCTTGCCTCTCTCCCGATTTTTTGATACTGAACAGTCCAGAAGCAGCACAATGACAAAAATGTAAGTGGTTTCTTTGTTTGTCCATGAAGTGGTAACTTTCATCTCCTGTGCCTACTATTTCTCCTCACTTATTTTTATTAACTCAAAGGCTAAGATTTTGCTCTTTCAGCTGTAACTATAACAGATCATGCTACCTCTTTTAATATTGACTGAGAATGCCATTTAAGGAATGCATTTGACTGTCACTACAAAGAATTAAATCCTCAAGCTCTTCCATCTGTTAAGAAAGTTAGTACAATCACTCACTCATAGAATCAGGAAGAGAAGATTCTATTTGAACTTATTTAAGAACAAACTCTCTGCTCATGTTCCTTCTGATAGTCGTAGGTGCATTAGGTACCAGACAAGTCACCCACTAGAAATCCACTTTTTGTCACAGAAATAGATGACAATGTTAGAACCACACAGTAACAAAACAGAACGAAGTAACTGAAGGCTGTATGCTATTCTTACTGTAACTTCTCAAAATTACAAAAGTAGAGAGCTTTACTACCAAAGCACGATCTAATTGGTTGCCCACCATCTTACAATTTAGGACTTTTTTTGGAAAGGTTAAGAACAGATTATGTAGTCCGAGAAGCTGAACTATGGCATGCTGCTTAAAAAGGCTAATAAGCTGGGATGCAGGAACTGAGTACAGGTCTGAAAGACAAGTCATAGAATGGTTTGGTTTGGAAGGAACCTTAAAGATCCCCCAGTTCCAGCTCTCCTGCCATGGGCAGGGACACCTCCCATCAGACCTGGTTACCCAGAGCCCCATCCAACCTGTCCTTGAACACCTCCAGGGATGGGGCATCCACAGCTTCTCTGGGCAGCCTATACCAGTGCCTCTCCACCCTCTGAGTGAAGAGTTTCAGTGCAATTCAGTGAAATTGAAATGAAGCAATCTTTCTGCTTTATACAGCACTAACGTATCATCTGGAGCTCTTTGTCCACCACTGTACTGGGTCTGGCTGGGATGAAGTTAATTTTCTTTATATGGTGCTGTATTTTGGATTTTTGATTAAAACCGCATCGGTAACACAATGTTTTAGCTGCTTCTAAAGATTGCATGCACAATGTCAAGGTTTTCTTTTTTTTTTTTTTTTTTTTCCTGCTTCTGCTACCTCAGCAATTAAGCTTGGGGTAGGCAAGAAGTTGCAGGAGACACAGCCAGATGGATGACCTGACTTGGCCAAAGGGATATTTCATATTATACGATGATAATGCTCAACAATAAAAAACAAGATGTAGTCTTTCTAAACAGTTGTTGCTCAGAGACTGTCTGGGAATCGATCTGTTTATGGGAAGTTGGGAGTGACTGCCTTTCCATCACTCTCCCCCTCCTTCCCTTCACTTACTAGGCTGTCTTTATGTTGATCTATGAGTCTCTTTGACTCTTCTGATTCTCTACCCCATTCCACTGGATAAGTGGAGTGAGTGAGCAACTGGGTAGGTGCTGAATTGCTGACTCAGATCAACCCACCATAACCATCCTTCAAGATAGGCATGTAGTAGATCAAGGTGACATATCTAAGAACTCACATATACCCAGAAATATGAACTATATGCAAATGGAATTAAGTTCTTTGCTCTAAAATAGCAAAGACTGAAAAACATAACATTCAAACACATAACAGACTACAGTAACAAGATAATGACCTCTTTGGAAACTCTCTGGAGGACAGAAATTGTGTGTGTGAATTGCAACAAAGAAGATTCCTGCTAGGTAGTGAAGGCGAAAGATGAAAACTGTTTACAGTAGGGATACCAAAGCATTGCAATAGCTTGCTCTGAAGAACACGTGAAATATAAGAGGTCTTTAAGACCTGGTTAGATTGACATTTGTCAAAGACACTGATAGCTTTTCTTGCTTTGCACTAGCAAATCTATTCCAGTTTCAGTTTTCAGATTACAAAACAGACAGGTGTACCCATTTCACTGATTATGCATTTTTAAGTATATTAGTTAATGGAATCTCAAAAATATCTTTGGTGCTGTGCAATCAGATACAATTTAGACATTATCTTCCTCATACTACAAATTAAAGAGTAGCTGATTCAAGTGGAAAAAGCCAAAATCTAGAGGAATAATATCTGTACAAACTACAGAATGCATTTCAAAACAACTGTTTTTACTAAAGTACCAATGTTAAGCAAAGTTACCTCCTCTACGTTGGAAGCAGTTTTGGCAGACGTCTCCATAAAGATAAGTCCATGTTCTCGTGCAAATGCTTCACCTTCCTCTTTCTTGACTTCTCGTCTAGATTCTAAATCACTAAGATGGAAAAAAAAAAGTTATTCCTGTGGTTTAACCTGTCCAGGTAAATATTCTTCAGAGATGTACTTATAAGCCAACTGTCCCCATTACAACTTATGTACATACAAAGATCTATTCAAACCTTTACATAAAGTAGAATTACTTTAAGCTTTGCACTTACAACATATGGAGTAGCCACAGACATCACACCTGAGTTACCAGTTCTGGCTGACACAGATCTTAAAGCGTTCATGAAATGCTTTTCAACAGGATAGGTATATACTTATCTAGCTATTCCTCAAATGCTAACTTTAGACACTGTCACTTTAGGTAAATACCATTTTTCTAGTATCATGTTATCTATGAACAAAAACGTTATTTTCAACTACATTAGCTACCCCCTCCTGACAACCTAGCATTAAGGTTTTGAAACTCCATGCTTGACCTAGCCCTTTAACAGCAGCTGAACTTAAAGTGACTTAAAGTGACATTTTCTTGTTTCCTGCTTTCCAGTCTGTAAGAAAGTTAAATATTACAAAAAAAAAGAAAAAAAAAAGAACATAGAAAACCTTCTTGGACTGGACAATGAAAGACAAACCCACTTCTAAGTCATAGGGACACATAAATATTTAACTCCAACTTCTTAGAACTTCCTTAGTTCTAAAAAAAATAGTGATACACACTTTCTGTCCTTCTTTCTAAGTATATTACATCCTGAACAATATAACGCTGCATTTTTCATGTGATTTAAAGACAACTTATATAAAATCACGCATGTAAATGCACACCTTCACATATACAATTTCAAATTAAACAGCATGCAAATATAGAGGTTTAATTTATAGTCAGAGTGCTAGTAAGATATTTAATACTGGGCTGCCACTCTTGTAACTACACATACACGAAACATAAATCATACTCACTGTGGCATCAATTTTGCAGCAAAGTTGGTTTTTGTTATTTTTACAACTACATGCTAGCTCAGGTAAGTTATAAAGTCAAGATAGTTCAGCACATCATTTGAACATGGAGCATTTGAAGACAAGGATACAAAAAATGTCTTCTCAAAGAAAAAATAAGTTGATGTTAATTATATGTAAGCATTTCCAGCGTCTCAGGCTTAAGATAACCTAAACAAGGTGTTCGTTCTCATGTCCCTGAGGTAGCTGTTTGACATTGTATTTTTGAACTTGAACAATGTCTTCATTGCTACTACCATGCTACACTCCAAAATATCTTATCTAAAGCTTGATTCACTACAGTGTTATCTCCATGATAAAATAGAAATAAACATCTTTTTTTATTTGAAATAGTGCAGCTGCATTGAAAACTGCAATGATAACTCACTCAGAACTCACTACTGGTATCTAAACATATCCATATAAGAGCTTTAACTGCTTCTACTAACCACAGTTGTCTTCCTCTCTCCATACATCCCATTCCAATAATTCGAAGCATTTGGTCTTACTAGATCAATATAGCTATGCTTTGTTCTGGAAAGGAGATCAAGTATAGTATTTGTCATGTTTTAATTCCAGTATACGTAATGTTTTCAAAAAGCAGCTATTATATTTCAGCTTAATTTCTCAATACCCTTCAAATCTAGAATTAAGTTAGTAGTACAATTAAATGTATTGTAAGTGCACTTTTGGGACTCTTAAAATTTATTCTTTAAAAAATATTATGCTAGTATATGTGTTCTTCTTTCTGTAAGTCTCTAGAGCAGTACACTCTACTGTAAGAGCTCCAGTAACATGCTTTCAGTATAACGCTGTGCAAACAAAGGAGTTTCCTTCCCATTCTCCTCTTTGAGGCTTGAAAATAATACCCTTTAAAAGCTTCTTAAAGAACTTTTGCTTCCCGTGGCACCATAATCTTCAACTTAAAATACATAATCTAAGTAAATTTATTCTGTGAATAAACCCTAGTTGTAACTGGGATAATTACTGAGCTCGCTGCAAATAGCATATTAGATAACATACAACCACATGGTATAGAGTCTGCAAGGCATCAAAATTTACTTTGCTTTAACAGCTAAGAATAATCAGGAATAATTACAGATGTCTTAACTAAGTATACAAACTTGTTTTCTGCAAAAGACAGTGCATGTTATTTCTCTGTGCCACTTATGTACTCACATAAGCATAAAAATGTTGCTCGTTGCTTTCATGGGCTTACCAAGTCTTCATTTAATAAATTAGATTACCTTTTATAACAATTTGGAAGACTGCTTATCACATTCCTCTAGTAAGAAGAACTCTTCTAGTCATTTTCCATATTATATATAAAAATATGGGTAAGCTTCATAATCATTTATTGCTTAATGTGATTTTTTGGAGGGAGGTAGATGGCAAATGTAGGGAAAATAAATGAAAAGAAGAGGAAAGAAAAAGAATAAAACAAGAAGTGAACAGGCCAAACTAGACTGTATTTACTACAAGGCTTTTTCTCAGTAGCATCTAAAAGTGATCCAGCTGTTCATTAAAATTCAAGGGACAAGCAAACTATTACTTCAACTAGCATCTTTACCTTCAAGAATTTCATAGGCAGACAAGGTCATTTAGGTAAAGGCTCACAAGTAATGGGTTAAGTTCTGAGATTTTTACATCCAGTAAAAATCTAGACATGATGCTACAGTTTAGTGGATCAAGAACCAGAAAAATTAGAGAATACATTAGGTTTACTTGTAATGTGTTTTTTTTTTTAAATTAAGATTTTCAATATAGATCAAAGTCTCAGCATCAGTACAGAACCATTTTAGAACTTCTGACACTCTAGCTGATGAAAAGGCCAAGTAGATAATCATTTCCAAATTTGCTAACAAACTTCCAAACCTTTTGGATTTGTATTACTTAGTGTCTAAAAGCTGTCTGAACTCACAAGGAAATGGTTAAAAACCATTCTCTGACCACACTCCTAGCTGAAACAGACAGAATATAAAGGAGGCTGGAAGTTCTGAAACATCTCATGTAATTGTTGAGGTATGCACTTTTTACACTTGATTAATGTTTCTGAAGTAGTACGGGCTTCGCTTTGTTTAATGACATTTTCTCTGCTGTCATTCTTAACCAAAAATGCGAACTTCTTTAGAACACCTAAATTAGGAGCTATAGTCCCTTTATAAGGGACAGACCTAGGTGCTTACTTATGGAATCACCATTTAGAGAGAAAAAAGGTAATGAGAAAAACAAGTTTTAAATCTCTACTATCTACAAAATTATGACTGGATGAATTTTACCTTTTATTTCCAATAAGCATTATAACCATGTTGGAATTGGAATGTTGACGAGCATCTTCTAACCAAGTTGTCAAGTGGTTGAAAGTGTCCCTCCTGAGTATGGAAGAGAATGAAAATTAAAAGCAGCATTTCAAGAAATTCTTTTACCTTCCCTTAGCTAGCTTCTCAACCTACGCAATGATACTACACAGGCTTCAGGGATAAAAGCTAATATTACCTTTCTGAGAGTACAAACAAGCAAACAAAAATTTAGTAAAACAAGGAGCTTTAATGGACCCTGCCTAAAATTTGACTCTAATAAAAATAGGACTCTACCTGAAAATATTTCCTACAAAGAGTAAAGAGGATTCTTACAGCAAAAAAAACCTGCCATTCCACATATATATATATTAGTCCTCTGAATGGAGCATTAGAAGTCTGTAACATGCTCAAACCAATTCAAGTAACAACACAAGTAGTCATGAGTTCATACAGTAATATTTGCTCTACTGCTGGCAAAGAAAAAAAAAAAGATCGACATTTTCTGTGAATTTGTAAATTCAATAATGAATTCAGCAGTCTAAAAGACTTTAAAGTCCATTAAAGTATAAGAAGATAAAATTACAGATCTTATAGAGTATGTACACTAAATATTAAATCACATACTTGTGTATTTGAGATTTCACAAGCATAAAAACACCTACTTATGAATCAAAGATTCTAGTTGGCTTCCGGCAAATGAAAGAACACATTGCTCTCTGATATTTTAAAAAAATAAACATGGAACAGAAGGAAAAATGCCTAGGAAGGCTCCATTTAAAGTTTTTGCTTAATTCAACAATGAGATCCAAGATTCACAAGGGGAACCACACACTCTAATAGTATCTTGGAGCATGAATATCTGTACAGACCAATTGTTCTCTAGTTAAAAATCACCCCATAGTTTTGCAGATACAAGTTATATAGACACTTTATTCAAGGCAGCAGGAAAACCTTAGTCACTTCTGAACACCTGCTATAGAAGTCACACTATGAGAAGTGTGTTCTCCTAATTTTGTAAGTAGAGGTTTCCAGGTATTTTTATGTAATCAGACTGATGTTTTTTATATATATATGTATTTTTCCCTCTCCAGAATGGTACTTTAGTAAAAAGTTTGCTACAATGAAAGAAAAAAATATAGTTCAAGGTAATAAAAACACAAGAAAAAAATTATGAAATACTTTAAGGTCTTTCTCAATAAAGGTAATCCAGAGGTTCATGGTCAAGGAGTTTACAAAAATATTTTGACTCATTCTTCCAAAGAGTTTACATACTTTTTCTCATCCATTATACTGAGAAAATCTGAAGCATCTATATACTAAACATTGGCTGTATCTTGATTTTGAGCATGTAATCAACACAGTAAAACATTAGATTGCACCTATTTATAAAAATGCTAAAGTAAACAATTTTTACACTGTAGGATTGTGCTGTAATATACAGAAAAGATGTAATTTTAAACCAGTTATAACTTCCTCCACATTCTCACCTTGTAATGTCATACACTAGTAAAGCCCCTGCTGCCCCTCTGTAGTATGACCTTGTAATGGAACGGAAGGACTCCTGTCCTGCCTGTAGGGGAGAGAAAGTTTCATTATTTCATATCTCAAATTTATGTTCCATTGCTAAAAATTTACTACTTTTGAGAGGGCAAGGTGGTGTATGGAGGGAAAATCAGAGAGGGGACAACTGGGGACAAAGTCTCTAACACTGGCAAAAGAAGGCACATAGTGAGAAGATACCAAGTACAGCACAGTGCTGTTAAAAAAAAAAAAATCGGAACAAGACCTCTAAACCTTTTTTGGCAATCCCTGACAACCCAATTTACTGAATGGCTTCACAATACATGAATCATTATTAGAGCACAGAATGGACTCCTAGCAACTAAGCTCTGAAGACAAATTTGAAAGGAAGCAAATAACCCAGAGCTTCACATTTGAATTCAATAACCCGCTCCCTGGGGCAGCTGTTGACACTAGAATAAATAAAGCCCATTGTAAATAAATGATGAATGACATCTTTACGCCCACCATCTGCTGGTGTAAAGGTTGTTGGAAGGCCAAGGATGCAGATTTTATCCGTTATATCATAAACTGCAGCCAGCTTTCAACAGTCTTCAGATGGAATTCTTTCAGTAATCATTTTATTATGAAAAAACAGAAAACTGTTCTGAATTCAATTTTACACAATTCTGCTCCACAGTTAATCAATTTCCCCTGTACTTGATAAATAACATGTGTCAAACAGCTACAGGATGCAAGAGTCATCTTCATATTCACTGGTGAAAAACTTCAGATATTAGATAAATTAGATAGTTCTTACAGGAAAATATTCCATAAAAATCTCAGCACTTAAAAGAACATGCTCATCAACTTCCACTTTAATCACCTTCAAACATCCCATAGCTGTTTTGAGCCCTCTTTATTCAGAAAAGAGATCCCTCACTAATATCCAACAATTAAAACAAAACTTTTGCATTTATAAAATCACTTTTTTGGGAGAGCAGTTACAACACAGTTTACATGGATAAAGAGCACTTAAAGGGCAGAGGTATAACCCTTTCTTCCCATATAAAAAAAAGCACAGCCCTGAAAAAAAAAATTAACAGCTATAGACCTTGAGTTCCTCATGCTCTTGTTTTTCAGAAGTGCTACCTAGCACATGAAGGTTGTTAGAATAAATGTTCTCTTTAGTGTTAACAGAAGCTTTAGCTGAATTCAAAGACAGCACAGAACATGATTAAGAAACAATAATATTGAAAAAAGTGTATGCAGTAAGATAGTTATCTGCACAACTATAGGAAATTAGTCTGATTTAAAACCATGAAAACCAAGAATATTTATCAAATACAAGCTATGTTTCAGCCAGACCTACAGAATCAGTGTACAGAGAACTTTCTCTGCCCATAGTCACTGTACTTTTCTTAGTATAAGGTCCTCTTGAATTCAAGGAAGACTTGATCTAGATTCTGCTACTGAACAGTAACACTAGCACAACACATTTCTACGTGCTCAGTCTTTAGAAATCATCCTAATCTTCCAAAATGATCAGTTACTCCAGTTTAAGAAAGCACTTTGTACTGAAACTATTGAATGTATTTTCTGTCATTTGTAACTTTTCTCAATGAAGTGACTAAGACGGTTAGAATACACTTGCACATGCACTTGGCCAGAAGTCCCAGACCGTTTTTATATAAACTAAAGCAACAAAATACAGACAGTCCACTAGAGCACACCACGGAATAACCAAACAAAACCATACAAAACCCCTAGGGTTTAGCTCAATACTGGATTTCCTAGCCAGAAGCTCCAAGAAGGTCTACCTTTTTGTCTTGACATGATGACTAGGTCAAGTGCATGGTAGGTGCGTAAGACATTTATTGTCTAGTTAGGGGGAAAATAAGTTCCTATCACCAAGGTATTCTATATAGTGCCAAAAATCATGTGTTATTTGGACATAACCCACCACATTAAGATTGCCTATTTCACCTTCCTAAATTACACTGTGTCACATTAAATTGTTTATTCTCCAGAGTAAACAATTTCAAGTCAACCACAATTGCCAGAGGTTCTACCAGTTCTTAGAAGAATGTAAGAATTGAGTTCTTACAAGAATCACTTCCTTACCAAAGTTTGGTATCTATAACCTGAAAATACTTCAACATTATTTAATGTTTCTTACTTGCCTATGATGAAGTTTCCTAAGTATCATTGCTTCCTGAAGGAAAGACTGAGAAAAAGTTGGAAAATGTTACCCTGTCTTCCCCAAAGAAGATACAATTTTCCATTTAGCAAGAATGAATTTGTGTTTAATATATGAAGACAACAGAAACCAAAGCCCCTTTCATTCTAAGCAGAAGAAAACAGTTTCAGTAGAGAAACTCTATGACATTATATATGTTATATATAAAATAATGAAAAAAACCATTTTTGAAAAAGTAAGTTACATATCAATTTAAATGAACACGCTATAAGGTCAGACTAGCGGGGTTAGGCTTGTAGAAGAGATTCTCCACTTTTTTCTTTTTAATGTCATTATTACTCGAAGAACTTTTCACCTGACAGCTTGCTCTTCTTCCTAGTACTCCCCTAATTTCAAGGCAGGCAAATACGAAACACGGAAGTGTTTTGCAGGCCAGGCTGGGGCCTTGGCCAACCTGATCCAGCGGGTGGCATCCCTGCCCATGGCAGACAGGTTGGAACTGGGTGATCTCTGAGGTCCCTTGCAACCCGAGCCATTCTACGATTCCGTGATTCTAAGTGCAGACTATTACTTCAAAGCATAGTAATTATTATTACTTTAATAAATATTTTTCAATACAAGTATGTTACAATTGTACTTCATCAGTCTTGCAAACAGGGACCAAATAAAATTTAGCTACTTGCTCAAGGAGCAATTGATACAACTAGCAGTGAGGAAGCTCAGTATAAAACTAAAACCAGGTTTGATATTAGAGAAAAGCCCTATATACTGTGAAGTGGAATTAACAGCATGTTCAGCATCATCTCCGTGCTCTCCTAAAATACAGCATTTTTTTCACTTCCATAGTGAAATTCCAGATTTCCCCTTCTTTTTCCCCACATAATGGTTGAAGTGGGAAGGGACCTCTGGTAGCAATCTGCTCTGCCCCTGATTCTCAAGCAGGGACACTTAGAGCAAGTTGCCCACAGCCATGTCCAGATGGCCTCAAGATCTCCAAGGACAAGACTCCACAACCCCTCTGACAGCCTGTGCCAGCACTCAGTCACCCACACTGTTTGTTTGTTTTTAAAAGCATCTCCTGCTGTTTAAATGGAGACTCCTGTGTTCCAGGACAAGAGGCCATGGGCACAAATTGGCACCGGGCACCACTGGCTCCATCCTCTTTGCACCTTCCTTCAGGTATCTAGAGACATCGGTGAGATCCCCTGGCACCTTCTCTTATCTTCTCTCCTTGAGACTGAGCAGTCCCAGCTCTCAGCCTCTCCTCACAGGAGAGGTGCTCCAGGCCCTTCACTGGACTCTCTTTTTTCTATGCCCAGGTCTCTCCTGTACTGGGGGCCCAGAACAGGACAGAGCACTCCAGGTGGGACCTCTTTAGTGCTGCAGGGAGGAATCACCTCTTTCGACCTGCTGGCTACGCTAATTAAATAATTTAATAGCTGTGTCAGAAATAAATTCAGCAACATATGCCAGAGACTTGAATGAGGGAGTGACTGGGGGCAGGGGAACTGTAGGGGAAAAGTAGTAGTGACAGTACACACTAAATAAATGCTAAACAAGCTATTTCTCAAGGCCATATTACATCTAATGGAGATAACACAAGCCTTTGGTCTGAGGCCATGTCAGGTTACACCTAGTTTCAGAGGAAGTGGGAAGATGGAAGTTCTTTTTGGTAACAACTAGAAGACAGAGGCTATTTGACGTATAGATACCTCAGCTCAGATGGCGCAGCCTACAGGGACCTATGTTCAGGCATACTGAAGAGGCCTGACCATGCCTCCTTTCTCTTCTGGGGCAGGTGCTAGTTCTGACATGAGTAGTTGACTAAAAATGAGAAAAGGTGGGCCTCTGATAAACAAGTCATGCTTTAAGCATTAAAAAAACACTCTCTGGTTGTCTTCTGGACTATAAGCTTTTAGAATTCACAGCATATAGGCTAATGAATACAAACTTTCTGAAAGAGACTTTAATAATCATAGTTTGAGTTACAAGTCTTCAAAATAGTACTAAAAATCTTAATCCCTGCATGAACTGTGTGGATATACATTCTGTGCTCTTCTCAAAATATACCGCTGTGTATAGATCAAAATATGACTCCAAAATAACGATGTAAGCAGAACATGAAACATTATTCGTCCCCTTAGGCCATAAGCTACACAGAGATTCAGGGCCTGTGCTAAAGCTTTCATTAAGTTTTAAGCCATGTAACCATGTTGCAGTTGACATATCTGTAGCACATTAGAGAAAAGACTCCAAGTGTTACTTTTCCTATAGAAAATTTCAATAGCATTTCCAAGGGTGCAGGGTAGTCAGGTAGGGTTCAGTTGCAAAATGTACAGACACGTCTTTGCTACCTAAAAAGCATTCCTTAAAAGATCCTGAATTGCACATTTTTGAATCTATAAATGGAGAAACAGTGTAGCCAGCAGGTCCAGGGAAGTGACTGTCCCCCTGTACTCCTCTCTGGTGAGGCCACACCTCAAGTACTGTTCAGTTTTGGGTCCCTCACTACAAGAACATTGAGGTGCTTGAGAGTCCAGAGAAGGGCAATGAAACTGGTGAGGGGTCTGGAGAACAAGTCTTACGAGGAGTGGCTGATGGAGCTGGGGTTGTTCAGCCTGGAGAAGAGGAGGCTCAGGGGTGACCTTATTGCACTCTACAGGGACCTGAAAGGAGGCTGTAGCGAGGTGGCGGTTGGTCTATTCTCCCACATGCCTGGTGACAGGATGAGGAGGAATGGGCTAAAGTCACGCCAGGGGAGGTTTAGGTTGGATATTAGGAAGAACTTCTTTACTGAAAGAGTTGTTAGGCATTGGAATGGGCTGCCCAGGGAAGTGGTGGAGTCACCATCCCTGGAGGTCTTTAAAAGACGTTTAGGTGTAGAGCTTAGGGATATGGTTTAGTGGAAGATTTGTTAGTGTTAGGTCAGAGGTTAGACTAGGTGATCTTGGAGGTCTCTTCCAACCTAGATGATTCTGTGATTCTGAGAAAACATTAAAAAGACATATGATGCAGTAGAACAAAGTGTGAAGATAATGAAATATCTCAACAGCATGCCTCCCTGGAAACAGGTCATCAATTTTACTGAATTCTCCATTCCCAATGGTGAAGTATTTCAAAAGTTTCTTTAAGAACAAATTTTTTTTTGAGTACATCCCAGCATATCTTTAATGTATCAGAAGACAAATAGCTTTTGTTAGGAGGAAACCTTAAAGTACATGTCTGCATGAAAAATGAAAAAACTATCATGTACCATATAGGTAGTAGCTCCAGTTATCTTTTCTTTTAAAAGGGGCTCTTTTGTGTGGTGTGTTCAAACCCAGTGACAGAACGTCTCTTTCACTTTGGGAATTATTACTCATTTCAACTAGTTTATGGTTTCCTAAGCTGTACAGGAAATGGTAAGACATCTAAGAAACAAGCAGTTCACACAAGCGCAGACTACTTATGACAACTGCCAGTTGGAAACTACTACAAGAAGTTGATCCCTGGAACAAAATGTTCCAGAAAGAGAGAAGTGCAATACATGCTCAAGTATAGTTTTGAAAGTTATAAATAAGTTAATAGCCTTTTAGTCACATGGCAACTTGTTGATATAAATGCAATAATGTCTTGCAGTCATGTGTCTCACTCTGAAATAAGAGGAATTTTCAAGTCACTTGCTAGCATTAGTACAAGGAATAGGCACAAAGGTAGTATAAAAACAAGAAAACCACCCTGCTGCCTTCCAGCAAAAATGTTCCATAGCAAGATCCTCCTGCAGAAGAGACAGAACTAAAAGACCCTTATGAAGATGGATTCATAACAACATTTAAAAATGTCAGAGTTTATGTGGAGAATTCAGCCAAGTTACATGTTGCTTCAGAACAACCACCAGCAACCTAATAAGAACTGAAATTTCAAGGGGAATAAAGATACCCAAGGGTGCAACTGTACATATGTACAAATGCAGATTGTCTGTACATATGCCTTTCGTTTCTGATGCTGTTGAATGCATGCAATTTAGACATCCAAAGCAGTTCCCAACACACCAACAGAAACAGAACGCTTCAGCCCTCCATTATTAGAAGTACCCTCATGAATTATTTCAGTTTATAAATATATTTGAAACCTTTAAGTAACTATCCTCACTAGAACTCAAGTTTCATTGCAGACAAAAGGCGTTATTCTAAGCAAGATCTTTCTCTGTTATTGTGGAAAAGCTGCAGAAGAACTGACAAGAAGAGTCAGAAAGAAAAAGTGAGAAAATAAAACACCAATATAGTATTTCAATAACTACATATATTTAAGCACATTAGAGACAAAGGTTTGGGAACGCTAAGCTAGAAGGTAGATCAGATTACCCTGGTTTCCTAAATTGCTATCACTGATGTGAACAATAACTTAGCAACTGGCACTGAGGTTCAGATGATGGCCCTAATTACACAAACTGCAATAATGTCCAAATGGACAAATCCCCCCCATGCTCTAACTACCAAAGTGAGTAGAAAATGTCAAAGTAGACCATTAACAAGACAGGCTGGGTGGGAAGAGGGGAGAAAGGCACTCAACCCTGGCGATTTTCAGTCTCACTAAGATGAAATGAATATTCATTTAGTGCATTAAGAGAACTTTACTTGGTTCTACTAGACCCAAGGTGTTCACAAATACATTAACGATAAGTGACTTTCCAAAAAGGATTGGTATAGTCTGAATATCTGAAAGCAGATGGAGGTGTCATACCATAGTGTCAGTAAGCCTTCAACAATTATGCTTTCCATCTTGCATAAGCACATTTGTTGTGCAAGCTCTCAGTTACTTAAAAAAAAAGAAAAAAAGGTCAATTCAATTGGAGATATCACTTGTATGGAAACAAAAAGTATTTGAAATTAGCCTATAAAAAAATAAAGTTTCAGCTATTTCTTTAGCAAATGATAAAGGTTGTTTCTCTTTTCGTTGTTTATTTAAACATAGACTTACTATCTAGAACTGCTATCCCCCACATCTGTAAAAACTCATGAAGAAAACTAGAAGAACGATGTTTATTTTTAATACACCATAAAAATGCAAGAGTAAAGCGTAAGAGTGAATAAAATAAACTTCTGATGACAGATTTCCATGAAATGAAGCAGAAATATTGAAATGTACCACAGGATACATTTCAATACAAACACATAGGAAAAAAAAAAAATCTCATTCACATTAATTTAGTCTAGAAAACAAATACTACTGCTTAGTATCATCACTGATCTCTTCCCCTGCAGCATCTGAGAGAACTTCAATTCCCTCTTTCAACTGCTGCTTATTTTTGCTTGTCAACAATGACTTGTTAGTAACAACAAATACAATACAGAACAACCCCCTCAACTACAAAATGAAGGATACTGACTCAGCCTGGTAACAAGCCCAATACTCTTCAACAAAGAAATTTTTTTTCTGGGGAGAAGTGATTTTTTTTTTTGTATTTCTCAGTGTTATACTGCCACAAGACAAACAACCTTTACCTACACAGCTTCTTTAAACCCAGAAAGCTTAATAGCTCCCAGAATGGTTATTCTTACCAGCTTCTAAAGAAGACTTCTAGTTCCCTAGAAAGGGATGATGGCAACTGGCAGCGGCTCAAGTATCAGACAGATGAGAAGCTAAACTACTCATACTAGGAAGTTATCAATTAACCACTTCTGAAAAGAAGTATTTCTCTGTCTACACGAGTAAAGAAAATCGTTACTAAGATAAAAATCACAGGAAACATAATCCAGAGGCTAAGATAGACAACACAAATGAATATTTTGGTCCAATATCTGTACTACCCTTGGCCTGACCTAAAAGCATCTGGAAGTAAAGTGAAATCCAAGGACTCACAGACCTAAGCACCTTGGCAGGGAACAGCACACAGAGCAGCAAGCTTGCAGAGCCTGGCAGTAGGGAGAGCCTGTCCAGGAGCAACACACAGCTGGAAGACAATGAGGGGATGCACTGTTTTGCTGATCCAGACACAGGAACAGGAGTAGTACTGATGTACCACAACAGCTATCACTAAGTACACAATGTCCGTGCTGATTATCTTTCATGGAAGTTTTTTTTTTCCTTCATTATTTTATTTTTTATTTTACTTCAGACTAGTTTTACAAGCCTATCAGCACACAGGAACAAACACTAGACTACAATTGTTAATGGGCACGTATGCATTCCTGGAGCATATCTTACAGTTTGGCCTCATCCAAAAGGAATTCAGTTTGTGTACTCCCACGTGAAATTCAGAGTGCAGTAAGCAGAGCTGCTTTCTGTAGCCCAACTCCTGAATCAAACTAAGAAGCTAATGAAAGAGTCTAATATTCTTGAGTTATGACACAAAAAGAAAACACAAACAGATGTTGCTGACGTACAACAGCATTAGCTTCAGCTGCCCCTCTCTAAGTTAACCTACAGTGAGGTATGCTGCAGCTTCCACACACACCCATGACTGAGATAAACACCTCTTTTTTTGTGCTGATCTGCTGAGGACAACATACCAATAACCCTAGCACTGACACCTCTGGCAAAAAATACCAGAATTTAAATGTTTGATTCTCTTAAGAAAGCAAGTCCCTATTCATCATTAACCACTGTTAACAAATTGAATCTAACCCTCTGTTTCTTATGCCTCTGCTCAAGGTGCTTCCCATTCAGCAATGGTTTAAAAGCAGGTATATAAGATTTGGACTAAATCAGAGACGTGCTGCTGCGACTCAAGAAGTATCAACTAGAAACATGAATGCTTCAAGTGTTTGCCAGGCTGCATGTGTAAAATGAATTTTACTTTATCAAACAGAAATTGGTTTATCTTAATAAATATGATGATAGCAACAGCTAGTAGCTTTTGCTAACAACAACAAGAAATCTACCAGGCAATGCTCAACCTGGATAAACAATACAGCCACAGCAACCTTGGTCATTATGGACATATTTGTGTACCTTAGAACTCGTATATAAAATATGTTAAGAAATACGATGAGGTATATTTCATGATCTTACTATTTCTTCAACTCTTTTGCACCTAAGAACAGAATTGAACCAGTAGAATTTAGATATGCTTACAATCCAAGACTGGACAAGAATATATTTACACTGTGTTTCTGAAATCAGATTGCATACGGTTAGCATATTGGCTGTAGTTAAAATTTTAAGTCACTCATTGCTTACAACTTATAAATTATTAACAACAAGTGCACAGTCTACTAAGAGCACATGAAAGCTTTCAACGAGTATTTTTAATATACACATGATATCAGTTAAGAATCTAGCCAGATAAAACCTGGGCCCAAAATAGCTTATAATTTATAATCAAGAGCAACTCCATTGAACTTTTAGCTACCGGACACTTTGCATGCACACAAGAAGCCAGATTGTGAAGAGCTACTAAATCAGAGCACAAAGGAAAACACAATCTACTCATAAACAGCTGAAGTTCACTCATATTCATGGAACAGATAATAGCACATTAACAAAAACACTCTGAAAGACAGGAAAATACAGCAGCTGCATTGGCAGTCAAATCAGTAACTTTTTCTGCAGAGAATCTGTCAATTTTAGGAAACAAGGATCAATATAAATTTGCCCTCATATGGTTATATTACATACTAAAATTCTGCTCCTGACACTTCTGTTTTTGCTGAGATTTGCTTGTCTTTTGAACTTATAAATCATCAGCTACCTTGGTAGTTAGCAATCCGCAGCTGTAATAGTAAAAATGCCTGGGCTTAGAAAAAGCCTGAAGCAAGCACAATCTGACCACGCTCACTTATGCCTTGGACAACTTCCAAGGAGGCACAGGTGTTAGATGCCATTTCAAATTATGAACTTGTTAAATAAATAAGGCACATTAGACTATGAAGTTTGCTAAAATACTGCATTTGTCTACATTTTTATACGTACATGTATATACAAATGTATCTCCCTTCATTGACTTGATACACCAGAAAGAGCACAAGCATGAGGCTACAGCTGTTTCTGTATCTGGTTTCTAAAGGTATCCTAAAATGCTTTAGGAAAAGGAAACAGGACTGTGCCTTATGAAACAGTTCAGCACATTAGGAAGACAAAGCTATTGGTATGGGCATTGTGGAGGTGCTGCACCACAACAAGCATAGACATAGGCTGACAGCAACCTACAAGAAGAAAACATCTGACTTTGCATTCTTAAATCTGAACCCCTCAAAAAGTAAAAGTTTTTGGGCTTTTTTGGTAGGCTTTCTGAAACTTTATTCTTTTCTCAATCCTTTAATTGTCCAAGTATTGACTATATTCATGATTAGAGTGAACTTGAGTTCTTCAAGTCTTTTATGACAAGAGAGAGCAGCATCTTTTATCCTACGCCAAAAATGCAAACACGTACTCTAGAGAGCTCTTGATTGACTAGCAGACATACCACAACTCCCCAACCGGAAGTTATATTAACCAGACCTTGCATGAGCACAGAGATTTGCTACACAGAAAAATCTAAGTTCTTAATAATGTAACTTTTTTTTTCCCCCTCAAAAGTAAAGTAGCATTAATTCTAGTCTTATAAATCTGACAAAGAATTACTTGAGGAAGTTGAGTTAGTGTAAAGAACAGAAATTTGCACTACTATAAGAGCATATTGTATCAAAAAAAGAATTTTAGCAAATTTTTGATCTTCAGAGAAACTAAAGAAAGCTGCAAGACAAAGTAAAAGTACATATTCTCACATGGGTGCAGATCATGGAGAGCTTAACCAGAGCATCAGAAGAGACAGCTAGGAGAGCCATGTTGCTTAAACAATTTATTACTTACCGTATCCCATATCTGAAGCTTTATCTGTTTTCCATCAATAGTTATCATTCGAGCCCCAAATTCTACACCTAAATAGATTTTACAAAAGGATACATTATTAGCATATACCAGAGAGAAGAACGTTTCCTACAAACACAACACTGAATTAGCTTAAACTCATGTTCTTGCTTTCACAGTAGCTGACAGTCTTTCACCGTTTGCTTTAGTTAATTGTCTAGCTGCTTTAAAGAGCTAGAAAACTTTCCAGAAGGAAGAAGACTGCAACTTTCCAATTGCTTTACAAATAAGCTAATTAGAAAAAGTGCAAAAAAACTCTCCTCCAGAGTTTTCCAAACAATTTAGCAGCTCTAGCTCAGAGGAGAAAAACATGTTTGCTTGGGTACAAACAGGAAATTGAACAGAGTCGCCATCATTTTTAACACTCTACCAATGTTAGTTTGCTGAAGGCCATTTAGAAGAAATTAAACCTACAATTCTTTATCAGTAGGCTATTAAGTGATCATACAAATGTCACCTACAAGATACATTCTATGACTGTATTAATTAGAATTCATCTGCCTTTATGAAAAAAATAAGTGCTTCTAATAATCTAGCTAAAGATCAAATTTAACAACCGAAAAAAACTTACTAATAAACAAAATGAATTTCTTCAGTGGAAAAATTCAGCCTTTTTTATCTGTTTTATAAAGCGATTTTATGATCAATAACAGTAAATTAAGCGTAACTTTGAGGCTATTACTACAGTAGTTAAAATCTGGCAAAGGCCCAGAGACAGTGGACATATTTATAAGGCTTAACATAAATTCCATTAATCTATGCTTCACATATCCATTATTTCAGATTTAAAGAAGATCTAGAAGCCTGAGTGTTGTCTAAAACTGGTCACTGCCTAGACTAAAGTATTCAAATCAGTTAGCCCTGATTTTGAAGTATTCCAAGCATCTCTTGAAAAGCTTGTTGAGAAGATTGTGGGGGTGGTGTTGCTTTCTGCAGAAGTAATGACTTCTGGGAGTAGGGAAGGGAGACACAGGGAGAAACCTCAAACCACCTCCCCTCCGGATACTGGAGCGAAGTAAAAAACATGGGCCAAAGAACACTCTGCTCTCTTTAGCACCTAAATTATATGCAAAATAAAGGCAGGGAGGGGCAGGCATAGAAAGGAGAGAGCAAGGGGATGGCAGTGATCTGATGCTGACTGCAACACCTGAGGCAGCGCAAGGCCCTTCCATAAGTGTCACCATTTCAGGTATTATTCAATCTCAAAATGAAGATACAGAGCTGCTGATTTAAATCCAACAGTCTTCCTAAATATTTAGTTTCTGCACACAACCTCCCAGAAAAATTAAAAGAACATTTCTTCTCTTCACAAAGGAGCAGAAGCTATCAAGCTTCGCAGTTAAGGGTATGTCCTGAGCACAGTGGTCATAGAAAACAGAAGTTTACAGTTGTTCTTGTGATCTCTATCTGTCCACAAATATCACGGTTTAGCTTTGTTTTGTTTGTCTGTTAGCTGCACCATGCAGCTTCTCCCTCCTCCAACACTTTTAACAACAGCTACTTCTATTCCCCAACTACACAGAGATAGCTGTTGTGTTGTAAGTTTTTAAGTCAGAGTCTCCTATTAATTATGCACAATTCTGAATGTGGCTAAGAGACAGGGAACATAGGAATGGACATTTTCCTCTTTTTTATTTTTGTTTTCATTAAAGGTAAGGTCTCTCCCTGAAGTTAACAAATAAAATTTTAGGCTAGCTATACTAAATTTTTAGGTTGAATTTTGCACACTTGAAGTATCTTGTGTGTGTCCAATTTAAGTTTCAATTCTCTTTTTTCTGAGTTGCTTGCTGGCAGCAAGAATGGAAACTGCACTCCCACCTGTTAAAATCATTCTACCATATCAATAAAAGTTTGTCTATGTAACACTTTTTTTTTTTTTTTTTTTTTTAAATCTACAGGTTCTCAGAAGCATTATCATCATCAGCTGGAAGCGCATTAGTTAATCTCAACCCATCCTACCTCACCCTGCATGGGCATTCCTACCACTGTGAAACAATTTTCTTTATCACTGTCCTCCTAAATCCGTTGGGATAAGTGAGAGAAGTATTCTAGCCAAAACACACACATGCCCTATCAGTTCCAGGAAATACTTGTTCTTCTCCCTGCCCAAGCAACTTCCCTGCTTCGCTCCTACATCACTCGCTACATTGCTATCTAGGCTCACCTCCTCATCCCACTACCTTCAGTCTCTGCTCCCAGACTTCAGCTAGCTAGATGCCAGCCAAAGAACTCACGCTACAACCATCCTGCTGAGGTGAAGCTGCTTCCCACAGCATATCAAGTTGCTGAGGAGCAGGAATATGTGACAGACTGCCAAAGGCGTAAGTGATATATAAGGTGTCATATATTTGGCAGACCTAAAGAAGAAGAGATAATAATAAGTCATACCTCCCTTAAAGAACTCAGGCTCTTCATTCAGCCAGCCTACCTGCTGTTAAGACCTCAGAAATACTTGAAAACCAGTGTTAACCTTATAATCTGAATTGCATCAGATAGCCACACACAAGGTGTGGGAGAATTGCCAACTGAGAAAAGGAAGCCATAACCAAACAACCTGATATATTCTCTTACATGCAGAATGTTTGGAGTGTCTATTTTAGTACTCCTGAACACAGGAAGCCTACCTATTCCGGGACAGAAACTAAACAGAGTCTAGGGATACATTTTGTGCAAGGCTCAGCATAATTAGAGGGATAGTTTAATAGGTTCCTTGAAATAACACCAAGAAGAAGTTCAAAGGTTCTGCAAACTTACTAGAGGCTAGAGTCTGTTATGCTTAACACTGAAACTGATCTGAAGACTAAACTTGCCCACAGTCCCACACTATTCCTCATACTTTGTGGAAATACAAATAAAAGTTTGTATTATTTACTGTAGTCAGAGCAGAGGCAACGCATTCTGACATTTCTTCATTTCCCACAGTATGAATATCAAATCTTACCTAACACAAAATACCCTGATTCAATTGAGAAAAAAAAAAACAACACCACTTTTCCCTTCCAAACAGTGGAAGGCATGCACATCAATCATGCATCAATCCTTCTCTATCCAGAAGTTATTAGTTCTAAATAGCAGATGTGTTTATTCACCTTTAAGATTAACTTTCCTTTGGCTTTATCTACTACTTGTCTTCAAGGTTCTGTGGCTAGGCTAACAGTCTGTTCTCTAGCAAAAGCACTGCATTTCAGGCTTGACCAGTCCTGTTTCCATACACAGTTTTTCTGGGCTTTTCTGAAGAGACAATTGAGATAGTTATGAATTTTTAAAAATTGTTTCAGATTTTGTATTATTTTCCCAGTAAGAAACAGGCCTCTGTTTGGCTTTCTTAGTAAACAAATACTAATCATATAAAGATTTGCTACTGCATCCATACAGAAAAAATCCAACATTAACTCAGCATAAACTCATAAATGCATGCTGAGATACCCTGGCTGCTTAACACCATTAAAAAAAAAAGAAAAAAAAGGCCAGCAAAACAGATCAACCTTAAAGATGTTTTAAAACAGCACATTAGCATTGTGGAGGACCAAAGAAACCTACCAATAGTGAGATCATGGACTGGTTGAAACCGCTTGTCTGTGAACTGTAACAATAAACATGATTTCCCAACACCTAAAAAAAGAAAGGAAAAAGTTTTAAGCAACTGTGTAAAAAAATCTGTCAAGAACCAATGTAGATTAATCACTAGATTAATATTGATTCATTACTAGAAGCTGAAACACCAGATATCACCCACCCAAGTATATACAACTTTCATAATATAACAGCTTTTAAAGTTCCAGAAGTATTAAAGCGGAAGTAGTTTTATTTAAAAATTCAACAAAAAATAATCCTTCTTTTGAAAAAGTAGTTCTGCCTTTAAAATTACGTGGAAAAAGCGTCCTAACAGACTTTCAAATCACCACTCCACATTGCCTCACCACTGTAACTACACAGCTTCCTACTCCTCAAAACGCTATGTCCAATCCAAAGGTTTCGACTTTCTGCTAAGCTAATTAGATCCTCAATAACGTCTCACTCACTAATTTATCAGGTGAAGTAACAGCAGGTATTGCTTATCTGCTTATGACCATTACGTGCTGCTGCCCGATGGTGCCCAATAGGCCAACAAATAGTCCAGGGAGAATTGGCACCAACTTGGCTCACACATGAGCAGACAGGTAACACACACGCTGACCCCTCAGATATCCTGATTTCAGACTCAGACACATTCTTCCAGGAACAAAGAACTTCTTCCTGGTCTGCTCAGTCAAATTTCCTATTTTTAGCCTTTTACAACACAGCAGGCATACATTTGTTTTACATGTGTTTAGACTCCAAACTATATCACAAAACACACAATATTGTAGCATCCACATTCCTGCAGAGCTTTATCTGCACAGTAAGATAAGGCTGTTTCAGCCACATATTAAAGGTCAGCAACAGTTGATCAGGAGTGACGTATCTGGTAATAAAACACAGAAAAAAAAAAGGGGGCGGGGGGGGCAGAAAAAGATGACCCATTCTGTAAGACACAAGGTATGCATACCAGACGTTTGCATACACTGACATTGATCTTTCCTCTACTAACTTCAACATTCCCGAAGTTTTTTTTCTGTATGGTTTCACAAGCAAACAAAGCCTGAGACTCCTGAGACCAACCTGACAGGTGAGCAGCCCTTAAAAGCTAAGAACAGCAGCCAGTTTTCAATGCAATTGAATGCAAGTCTCCTGCTCCTGCCAGATCCCACTCTGGCATTAATAACCCAAGCGAGGCAGCAATTCCAGCAGCCCAAGCCGGTGGTGCTGCCCCTCCTCTCTCCCCTACAGCATGTTCTTGCTCCTTTCTCCAGTCTGCTTCAGAACTCATCGCACTAAGCCAGCTGTCTGCTGGGTTAGCACGCTAACCTGACCTGGAGAGTGACAAAGCAAAGAACTGGCATAACACAGGGGCAGACAAGCATGAGAGATGGGTCAAATGAGGGAAGAGAAACGCAGCAGGCAGCAGATCAACAGCTTGGAGTGGCACAGAACTATAGCCCAAGGCAAAGTTTACAGCGTTGGCCTTATCAGACTTTTTCTGGAGCTCTCTGGCTTATGATAGCAAGCTGTCAGAACAAAAGCAGCTGGAAAACCTGTATAGGTTATGCTGCATTCAGCCTCTCCCCAAAATCAGTGGGCATAAAGAAGTGGAAGAACTGGGGAGAGTGTTGGAGGTAAGAAAATAACAGGGAGAAGACCAGGCAGAATACTGGGGCTGGAAGGGCAGAGAACACAGATCTCCAAGGAACCTTACAGTAACAGCAGTTATTGTGCTCACACAGCACTGTTTACATACCGAGATAACTTTTATGCCACCACCACTGAATTACAGCTGCCACAGAACTTAATCACCCCACTTACAGAAAACAACCTATAAATCAATCCAGAAATAGAATGCAGAATGGCTTTTGCCATTAACCTGAAAAAGCAATTTTGCTATCAGTTTTGAGGTTCGGTTTTATCCACAATCAAACATTACCTGCAAAAATCTTATGAACATTAGGGAAGATTTCCAAATTCAATCAAAATGCCACTTGATTAGGTGGCCCAGCACCAGCTCTCATGTAGCAATCTGCTATTTCTGCTTCTTGTAAGGCTGGTGACCAGCTCCTTGGTTCAGATGAACGTACAGACAGCGGGGACAGCCCAGCCCAGATGACAGACAAGCACAGCTCTTTGACACACGCACGGCCTCAAGTTGGCACAACGTGGCCACAGTGCCTGCACCTGCAGTTTCTCACAGCATGCCTTTTAGGAGCAGACCAATGGCTTCACACAACAGAAACTGAAGAAATGAACCGGCTTCTGTTCAGTGCCGTTCCTGGTACTTCTGAACCTTTCAGCAAAAAAATCTCTGGCAGTCAGTGCGTTTTACTCTTGATGACTAAAAAAGTTTCAAAGAGTTGCAAGTAAAGCCGCAGTGCCTCTTAAATTTACGCTTTAATCCATTTTTAGATAACATTCATAAATGTTTTATTGCCTACATTTAATAGTAACATTTGTTTTCATTTTATAGTTTTAACACACTGCAAATTTGTTACAGGGCATTTCTTATGAGGATAGCTTGTGACCCGCACTCCTGGAGCTTGAGCAGACTGTGCTATCACAGCCAGCCAGCAACAGGAACTGTACAGGAACTCCTGAGCAGTTTACTGTTTTGTGAGATATAAAGACGCTGCAAAGATCAATTCACAGTTGTGTGGCAGCTAATTAAATTGCATACAAATGCTTTACGCTAACTTCCCTGGTTGACTCTTGAGCTGTTTACCAGGTACCTCACTCATTCAGCATTGTGACTTATACCTGGAATGAAGCAGGCACCCTAGGATGAGAAGTTGAACATGTCTTACGATACTTGCAGAACACAATAAATGACTGAATCTGTCCCTTTTAACTCATTCTCCATTTTATTCCAACAGTTGCTTCAGACAAACCTTCCCCAGTAGGAAAAAAAAAACAAAACATAACATCTTAAACAAGAAATGAGCAGATCTTGGATACTCTTCAGCAACACACACAGCAAACAAAAGCTTTTGCTTAGGAGCAAATTAAACCAACAGATTACGTGCTCAGAAGGGAGCCGCATGCTTCTTTGCAGGTACCTGTTCCAGGGTCACTCCAGCACTTCTTAGGACCCAAACGGTGATGTGGAAGGCGCACTACAGCACTGCTTTACCTCTCTCCATCTCTGCATTTCAAACCGTCAGCCTCGGTTGGTCTCCAAATTTCTCTGCCTCCTGTAACAGCTTCCTCTGTGTGCTGCTCTGCTGTCCACTTCCCTAGGCAAAGCATTGCCAGACCTCTCCTGTTGCCCACCTTGGCCCAGGGATGCTTCAGCACCTCCTTTCCCCATAGGAACCAGAGCTCATTTCACTGCTCAGCAAGCCAGAGCAGCCAAGTGGCAGGGCTAACCTCTCCCACCTCACTCAGAAGGTTACACAGTGAGCTAAATGAAGAAACTGATCCCGCAGAAAGCCACAGCCACCCAAAACACTAGTACGTGCATGAGACTAGGGCTACGAAATAAACTGCAAAGAGAAGGGTTGCTTCTCAAAGAAGCATCCTGCGCTTGTGGCAACTCAAAAAGCAGCTCTAGAACCACAGCACAGGTGATGATGCAGCTACACCAGTTAAATGGCTTTTGCCAAGAAAGCAGCCCTGGATCCTTCTCCCCTTTTCCAGCTCTTGTGATGCCCCCTGCCTTGAATAACACATGGAAAGGAAAAGGAATAAACTTTTCTTTTTCCTTTTTCTTTTTTCAGCTACAGTCAGAGGTGCACTGTTGTCACACAAGGGACATTTCCAGCCCCCCCCCCTTTTTTTTTTAACCACTAAACTCATTTACTCATTTTACAGCGAGAAGGCAGGGATCCTCAACAACTGAAACCAACCTAACCAAGTGCTGTGGTCCAGTTCTGCAGCACTGGTGTTTGGCTGAGTGTCTCGGAAAGCTAATCTGTCTCAAAACTAACAATGCCAAAAAAAAAAAAAGGAGGGAAGGGAAGGGCTAAGGTCACTTCCTAAATTGTTCACGTAAGCACTGTTGTATGCCAAGAAAGGTGGCAGAGGAAAAGAAGTGCAGCAACAGTCATCCCAGCTCGGATATTAAAACCGAACTGTGAAGGCAAACCTCTTCAGTGAAACCGCCAGCTGCCTCTGACGGGCAGACTCCCTCCTTCCCATGCAGTTCCACTCCTTCACTCAGGACAGCTCTTACACTTCTCTGTCGTACCTGCTATTTGCTTGGTTTGGGTGGTTTTGGTTCAGCTCACAAAAACGATTTGTCTTGCTGAAGGGCTGGACAAGTACCGATGCTGACAGCTTGGAAGCAGGAGCAGCCCATAGGCAGGACAAAGAGTGGCAATCGGGTCCACCCATTCTGGCAGCAGCTGAACGCTGGATTAGCTCAGGCACCTCACACAACTATTTTTCCCTTGTTGCTTCACAAGAGAGGGTGACCAATGAGCTCACCACGTACAGAGATGAAGTCCTACTCCCTCTTTGGCATCTCACCCAGCCTCCTAGATCCATTTTTCTCCCTTGAGAGTTATCCAGACTTTGGTAAGCACTTCCCTGGGCCAACTCAGCTGATTCACCCACCCAGTAAAGCGTTAACCCCAAAAGCAGGGACTTTTCTACTGCATTAGTGAGCTGAATCAGCTCATGGTAGAGTATGAAAATTGCCCGCAAGATAAGGAAAGCCAGATCTCCTCCTCTCACCCACAATCACCTCTACCGGTACAGACTCCCACGTAACCAAAGCCCCAGTACCAGCTGAGATGAAACAAGCTTCTGGCTGCTCTCACCTCCCTTAAGAAAACAAACAAAAGCAGACTTTTAAATAGGCTAAAGACAGTCTCAAACAACAGGCAAGTCTCAAATAACAGACTTTAAAACTCAATCAGATTTAAAGCAGATAATTAAATAGTAAAACTGTCACAAGATACAGATCTCTAATCTGGCTTAAGAGCTACTTCTAGCTCTTTATGGTAGCCTGCACTGTTCTAGATAGCTTCCAGATGTTTCGTGAGCCCCTGTTGTAGCACCGGCTGCAGCTCCTTCCTCCTCTCCTTCCTTTCCAAACACCGTGTCTTTGCGCAACTCAGCAAAGTTGAGTTGCATATTGAATTGTGTCCATCAGACACAACTCTGACATCAAACAAACAAAAAATTATTAAAATCAATAGGAAGGAGAGACTACAAAGTTCCCAACTGCTATTTACGAGCAAAGGGATTCCACATATCAATTTAAGCAGGGACAAAAAGGTAAAATAACCTTTGAAATTGTTCAAGCTGGCTACTTGTCTTTGGGAACAGCAATATTGTAAAAATGGCTTTTTAACTCTTTTGAAGATGATTCAGCTTCAATGCTAAAATGAACAAGCACTGCTGTAAATTATTTAGAACAATGCATCTGAAAGCAGTAATTCAACTTTTCAGTTCTATGTAAAAATTAGTACAGATTTGCAAACTGGAAGGAGCTCGCAGCGTTATCACTCTGCCTTTAGTACAATAATACCCAACTGCTAACTCTACAGGCTTTAAAAACAAATAAAATTTCTTTCCAAACAAAATTAAACTACACAAGGCTGTAGAAAATCTGGTAGAGTTCTGATGATCACAACAAACTACGATGAAACTAAGATGTACTTATACAACACCTAATGCCTGCACTTTTAGAGATCAAAGCATCATCCAAAGCTTCTCAAGGCAAGAGGTAAGTAGCACAGATCCCAATCCTGTACAAAAAAAAATATCTCAAAACTATCATGAATCATTAATTCCAGCTCCAGTGGGATGAAAACCTGTTTAGTTAAGAACTATTAATATGCTCTTGCAGAAGATAAAGGCAACAGGCTCTTGCCATGCACGTTGCCAGGTAATAACAGCCGTCCCAGAACAAAGTGCAGTGGCACTGGAAACATTTCACAAGGAGGACAGAAACCAAAGCCAATTCTATTACTTCATTTGAGAATATCCTAGGCAAGTTAAACAGCTGACTTTCTCAAGCAAAGTAAACTGTCAGGAGGATGAGATCACCAAGCAATCCTACTTTCTCTCATCTTCCCCTAGAAAGAACTTGGGGATATCCTTGGTTTACAGGCAGCAGTTATTTGCTGTAATCAGAAGGCAAGTAAAAGCTCATTACACAAGAAACTCTGAGGATTGCTGAACCAACACATCGAAGAAAAGAGGAAGACAGACCTGCTCGTGGGAGATGCAGTAACACCGATCACACACAGACATGTAGATGGAGTACAACTGACAAGTTATGATGGCGACAAGAAGTCTAACCATTGTGAAACTGGTCTTTCAGGCATGCTAAAGTTTTGTAACAGTCTCTGATGGGAAGAACTAAACATATTCTAGTAACGGAAAACCCTATTTAATGTATATTAAATACTCTGGGGAAATAAATCCACCCCTAGCATTTAGAGAGGCCTTCTGAGTTTATTCCCATATTCCCATCACCACTAATAGAAATGTAAAGGAGATTTCGCCACCATATAGAAAAACTTGTAAGAAAAACAGAAGGAATTTCAGCCACTAACTGCTAAACCTGGCAATACTTGTGTGCTGTGTTTGCCCTGGCTCAGATCAAAGTCCACCCCAACTTCAATCTGTGGCCAAGCGTAGATGGTGTGTTCATCAGCTCTTTGCTACGCAGCTCCTACAGGCACCCAAACTGAAAAAGATGTTATCAGCCACCAAGGCAAAAGTCTCATGAGAAAAACCCTCAGCAGAACGCCCCATGTAATCTCCTGAACGCATTTGCAAACTCGTATAATGTTTTGGAAATATCCAGATCAAAAGACTTTTCTGGATTAACAGCAGTATTCCTTAATACTTGTATTTTTCTCTGGAAGATACCAACACTGGAATTCCACAGCTGCTGTCCCACTGACACAATGCAAAAACCATACAGATTTACAGCCAGGTTGCTTGAGGACCTGAAAAACAGTCACAGCATTTCAGATCTCTTCTGTAACAAAAGGAAACTTCAACTACAGAGAAAAAATATTTAAATCTCTTACATATATATATATATATATATATATATAAAACGTTAACAACCACAATAGGACCAGTCCCGTGTTCATAAAGCTCCAATGCCTGAAGTACCAGCAAAAGAAAAAGCCACTGAATGTTGATGAGCAATGATGCAGGCGAGGGGACAAGATCTCTTGGGCAAGAGGAAGCGTTGCACAGTCAGTTTCTGGGGCTGTCCTTTTAGGCAACTGAGATCACACCGAGTTCCCGTGTTCAAGCAGGTGGAAGCATTTGGAATCACAATACAGAGAAGACATGCGCAGGTGTCTTGTATAACTGCAAGTTTTCTTGTTTTGTTTTTGGCTTGCATAACCCACTTTGCTTTGTAGTGCTGAAAAAGAAGAGGAGCTAAATGCTAACATCTGCCCTCGGTTGCTGCCGCCGTACTTTTCTCCTCCAGTTTGTTTACAACTAACTGCTGAGTCACCAAGCAGTTGATCCACTTCCAAAGGCTCTCTCAATCAAGCTCCAGAGACAAATGTCTTCATTGCTATGAAAACTACATGGAATGCAAGGCCACTGGCACATCTTCACTGGTTGCAATGCTGTGGCAAAACACCGCTGGAACAGACGGGGACAGCCCCCATCCATTCTTGATTTCCACCACCAGAGCTGTGAGTTCAACGCTCTGAGGCTGAGGAGGAGCAGCAGTAACTCCTAAACCAGCACAGACTTTCTGGCAGCAAACAGTGGTGCGCAACGTAAGCTGGCTCTTCAGTGCTAGCTGTGTTAGAATACTTAAGGGCTCACAGGAAATTAAAATGAAAGCAAAATCAACTTTCCATTGTTGGCATGTTTAGTTCGCTTCAAGAATGATCATCACACTGGTTTTAATTAGCCTCTTGCAGCAACTCTGAACAAAAGCCATGGGAACTATAAATAAATAAGTAAACCAAAATAACAAATTTGTGAGCTGTGTTCCACGTGTTTCCCTTCTCTACCTTACTATTCCTGTATATGGCTCTTAAGCAGCTGAATCAACTTCAGCAGTGACACACATCCCTTCTGCATTTCACATTTCGAGCAACTGAATTGCTGAAGTGCAACACAGACCGTTACACTGAGGACGTCTCATTGTAAAAATTTAATCAGTACACGATCAATGTACCTAAGCAATCATTTGCTGCCCTCTCTACCTCTTTAACAACCAGAGTTTTTGGAGATGCACCAGAACTGGCCACGTGTTCCAAAGCACCGTCACTCTGAGCTCTGCACTACCATTTTGCATCACCCTGGGCAGACACACTTCTGACTGCTGAGGTAGAATCCCCTGTCCTGGGGTTTGGTGAGCTGCCACTCACCTGAATACTCAGGGAAAAACAAAACAAAACAAAACCCCCAGGATTTTCAGTTGTCATCTAAAGCCTAATGTTTCCAAGGGGATCATTAAGACTGTGATACCTCTTAATAGTTATTTGTACTACAGCTTCTACTGCAGTAGCCTAGAAAAGCTTGCAGAGTTTAAATGTAGGTTTAAAAAAATTTAAGAAACACAACAGTAGTTGCATCCAGTGTATTTAATGACCTCATGTGTAATGCAACTGCAGTGTATAATTACACCCCAGCATGATTTGGTTCACAGGTATGAAGTGCAATTACAGAGTTACCCCTGGAACAGCACGTAAAATGACAGCTGCCACCAACCTTCCTGAGGAAGGCGTTTATTGAGGTATGAGGAAAACAACACGAAGGATGCAGAATACACAAGCAGCACAGGTCACTAGGGCAGTCACCTTGCCCTGACAACACTGAGAATGAAAGCACACTACCTGCAACCTCAGTGTGCTGGGAAGAGGGGCACTGAATGTGCTGGCAGAGGTGTTTCAAGCAGCAGTTTCTGTCAGCGTACCAAGCGTTTTATGCCCGTAGCGTTTGCTATTTGGTATAAGGGGGGGGGGGGGGCGGCCAAACAAGGGGCGAGCAAAGGGGTGAGGGAGGGGAAGAGACCACAGGCGCCTCAGGAAGAAATGGTTAACGATGACTAATTAAACCGGGGAGGACCCGAGGCTTTAACACCCCGTTTTAACACCTCCCTGCGGCTCCCCCCGACCAGGGCCGCCCCGGGGGCCGCCTCCTGGGGCCGGCAGCGGCGGGGAGGCCGAGGCGGGGCGCTGCCGGCTGCGGGCCCCGCAGTGCCGGCGCCTCCCCCCGCCCCGCCGCCATGTCGCGCTGCCGCAGCCCGCCCTGCCCTGCGGCCGGCCGCCCCCCCATCCCCGCTGCCCCCCAAACCCCCTCCCGGTGAGGCTGCGGGTCCCGGGGCGAGGCCGGAGCGGGCAGGAGGAGGAGGAGGAGGAGGAGGGGCAGCGCGGGGCCGAGCGGGGGCGGAGGCCGAGGAGCCGCCTCCCTGGCGCGCAGCCGCCACCACGTCGACGCCGCCAGCACTGCGGAAACGGGCGCGGGGCCCGGCCCTCAGCCCCGCTTCCTTCCCCCCCCGGCGCCCCCCGGAGCCCCCCGCGGCACTCACCCGTGTCCCCGATGATGATGTACTTGAAGAGGTACGCGTAGGCCATGGCCGCCCGCTGCCGCCTCCACGCCTCGCCCTCGCTCGCTCCCCCCCCACCCGCCCGCCCCAACCGCCCCAACCGCCGCCGCCGCCGCCGCCGCCTGGGAGCGGTTCGAAAGGCAACGGCCGCAACGGCCCCGCGGCGCCGGGCAGCGCGAGAACAATGACAGGCGGCCCGCGGCCCGCAGCCTCCGGCAGCGTCACGCAGCGCCCCGCCCCCGCGCCGACCCGGAAGGGCTGCGGGAGGCGCCGCCCGGGTCCGCCCCGCGGACGGGGCGGGAGGGGCGGGGCGAGCCTCGGGGCACGCCCCCTCCGCGCATGGCCCCGCCTCCGTGGTCATCGCCCCGCCCCCTGCTGAGGGGGGGGGGGGGGGGGGGGGGGGAGTTCCTCGCTGTTTTGAGTATTTAAAAAACGAAGTGATATAAAAATAAAAATAGCTTGGTGTAAGGCTGCTCTGAGCTGGGGAAGCGCCTCAGCACAAACACTTAACAAACAGCCCCATGCAAGTTTGCTTTATCTAATGTAATCATTAAGGTTGGAAAAGCCCTCTCAGATCACCTGGTCCAACCACCCCCTACCAGCAATGTCACCCACCAAACCGTGTCCCCAAGCACCACGTCCAGCCTTGCCTTGAACACCCCCAGGGATGGTGACGCCACCACCTCCCTGGGCAACCCGTTCCAGTGCCTGATTGATCTTTCTGAGAAGAAATGTCTCCTAATGTCCCACCTGAACCTCCCCTGGTGCAACTTGAGGCCATTCCCTCTGGTCCTATCACTAGCTACCTGTGAGAAGAGGCCGACCCCCAGCTCCCCACACCTTCCCTTTTCCTCACTCCACTCTCAGTTCTGGCTTAGAAAACATTTTTTTCCCTTCCTTTTCTGCCTTTCCTTATCAATCTTGAAGCCATGAGCCCGCATGCTGTCCCGAGCTTGCAGCTGCAGTGTACGGGCTAGAGTTCACCAGGGACTGATGACTTGGAACGAACTTCAAGGTCTTCCTGAGTCCATGGAGGCACCCGTGCACTCAGACCTTTGGCCCTTGAGCTGTCATAGCTCGTCCGGCTCCCAGGCCGGCCTCACATGCCAAGGGAAGGAGCGTTGTGTATGGGTGCGACATCTTCAGGTGCTAAGGCTGATGATAATTCATGTTGTTGGCTGTGAACTGGTGGAATTGTTGAAGAACCGTCGTCATTTTCTTCATATGGACTCACAGGCTGACCTTTCTGGCTGTACCAGCCTGGTAGCTTTTAACTTTATCAGGATTTTTGTTTGTGGTGCATCAGGTCAGGAAGTCAGCACTGACTTAGGCCGCTTCTGAGAGGCGTGCTTCTATTAAAAAACATAAATAAAGCTGATCGTGTAGTATACGAAATCCTGTTTCCATATTTCATGACTTTCCTAACAAAGATTTCCCTCCAAACTAGCTTGCTATTTATTTATTTATTAATTCATTTTCATTGTTATCTTCCGTGGGAATATGCAAAAGAAATGATTGCTATAAAGGGAAAGGAGCTCCTTCACATACAATAAAAGTTATATCTACCTTCTCCACATGAAAAATTCAGGTGTTCCTTGTTCCTTTGTCAGTCGTTTTTCTCCTTGTTTGTTTGTTTGTTTTTCCTCTGTACTTCTTTCTCCCTGTTTCTCAACGTTACTGGTGAAGCATGAAGCCTGAAACAGCAGTTCTCATGTGTCTGTAACACCACCCTCATCACCTCAAAACAAAGTCATGTGAGTACTTCCAGGCTTACTCCTCTCTGAATGTGGTTGGTTTGTTTCTATTGCAGCTGCATTCAAATTTATTTTTCAACCTAGATCCGTATTCTAGCCAGTTACTACCTGAATGCAGCTATACATTTGTTATCTCCTTATTAAGTGCTCTTTTTGCATTTGGTAAATTGCAGTAGTTTTGATCATGGCTACTCAGTTTGTCAAACATAACTGATTTTTTTTTATTCTGTCCCAGCCATTTTGTTACACTGACTGTGAAAATACTGAATAGGTCTTTTCTGTGGCTGGAGAGCCACATGTGAAACTCTAAAAACCCTTTACAATCGTTGTTTTAGCCATATTGTATGTCATGGTGATTCCATTTGTTGCCTTTTTCTTCATTTATTTTCAAGACTATGATAAAGAAGGGTGTCAAAAACCTTCCTGAAGTGAATCTATGTCACACTGATTTTTTCTTTCATGCCATGTAGCTTGTCAGAGAACGCAATAGTGTTGCTTTGATCAGTGTTTGTTCGTGAGAAATCCACCTTGTCTATTTACCACTTTGTACAACTAGTTGAACTTTATTAATTAAACTTTTATTCTTTTTAATGAAGCCAATCATACCACGTAACTCAGCTTTTCTCAGCCAATAAGTAATTTTTGAGCAAATCTAAAGCATTTGCTATCTTGGATATCCAGGCCCTTTGTGTTCACCTGAGGACATGAAATGAACAAAACACCATGAAATGAACAAAACATGACATGAAATGAACAAAACAGGACATGAAATTAACAAAACAACCTCCCATTTCTTTTGGAGGACTCTCCAGAAAGCCACTTCCCTGTTATTTTATTTATAAGAAGTGAAGTTTTGATATAATTTTGCATTAACAATTCCTATCCAGAATGAGTTTTCTCAGAAAAACAGTATTGTCTCATTCTCTGTGAAAATCAGGCTTCTGTTTTCACATATCCATGCATGTAGGCGGTCTGCATCTATGTTCTCTTTCCTAATAATTGCCATGAAAACTGGCATCTGGATGGAGGCGAGTGCCTTGGCTGAAGGAAAAGTTGCAGCCGGGGCCAGGTGTTGCATCCAATACAGAATTCACACTGAAAGAAATCTTCGCCTGTGCTCCCTCTACCTCTGAAGTAAGAACATCAGCTGTTGTTCATGCTCTTTTCTCTGGTTTGTGACCATTGACTGCAGGAAACAAAGCTGCAGGAAACCAGCAGATAAGATGTCATCCGGTGTAAGTAAAGGTTGCCACTGATGGAGATGGTGCAGCTGTGCCCCCAGTAACCCGCCCTTGGACTCTCTGCTCTTCTGGCACTACTCAAGCCATCTGCTCAATCAAGGAACGGGAGTGGATAAACTTTAATTTTTCTGTGTTAGCTTTTGGGCAATTCCATTCTCGGTCCCACAGACACACAAACAGCAACGTGTTGGCAGAATTGTCAGATGGAGCCCACCTCCACCCAGCAGTCCTCACACCTGCCTCATGGACTGTCTTCTGGTTGGAAGGCTAAAGCCCCTTCTGGACATCAGCCATGCAGGCAGGTTTTGACTCTTAGCATGAGCCCTCTTCTATAGGAGCTTCTCCCTTTTCTGTCAGGATTGAGGGGACCTGCACGGGCTTGTGTGACCTTCACCTTTTCCTCCACAACCCCTCATGATATGCTCCAAGTCTTCTTTGGTAGTATGATGGACTCCTACATGGCTGAACCACAAAGAGTATTACTTAGAGGGCAGCTCAAGCCTCAGCAATCTCTCCTCAGCATCTCAATGTAGTAATTTTCAGGTGTATTTACCTCACTGATGGGAGGTCTCAATCCCCCGTTTCTGCAATCTTCCAGACTTTGGCGCACGCAAAACTGGCCTGAAGTGGCTGAATTAGATCTGATCAGGAAATGAAATTGCTGTTGGGGTATTGATGGAACCAGGGTTTGGAGAGGCTTGTAAGGATAACACACAAGACTTTGTTACTTATGCTGCCCCGTGGTAAACACAGTCTGCTTTGCTGCTGGACGAGAAGGCTATATGCCTAAATTACTGGGTTTTATCAGCCGTACTACAAATCTCACATGCCTCCAACTAGAGATTAATGCAAAATTGATTTTCCTCCAAGTTAAGTTTGCCATACATTTGTTTGAATACTATTAAGAGGCTTGTAAGTAAATAAGTATTGCATTTTATTAGTTTTTACCTCTCTCCTGTCTAAATTTCTGTTCACAGTATAAATGGATATTTTATTAGGCATTAATTCTTTAATGGAAGGCCACCATGGACTCATTCTCACTAACTACAAAAAATATTAGCCAAGAGATATAATAGAAGCAATGCTTTCTCCATATTGAAGCATAGAGCTTGCAGAGAGTTACTTTGCTTTTTTATTTTTATTTTTTTTTAATGATCTCTTGAATAATACATGTTATCTGTTATTGATTTTATATAACGTGCTCTTTAGAAATCTGATGAAATATTTTACTAATAGGACAGCTTCAGAATTATGTTCTGGCAATTTTGATACACCTGAGAAATCTAGAGTTTGCTCTTTTTTTTTTTTTTTTTTTTTTTTTTTCTGTCAATTTTCTACTGGATTTTTGACATTTAGCACTGTGCAAACTCACCTGGGATTTGTACCAAAGCCTTAGGGTTTGAAGGATCCATACTGCTAGTGGTACCATTTAGGAAGAGCCATGGAGGCATTCAAAGCTCTAGACAATCTGCAGAGCAAAGCATCAGACAAGATTTTTTTATGGAAACTAAAATACAAAAGCGGAACCCTAGCATAACATTTCAATAGAACCACACTTTAATTATAATTTGCATTGTACTGTCATGTAATTGTTAGAAATCATTCTCTACCTGCTATTCAATTTAGCTTTTGTTGTTGTTGTTGTTAATCGTTCCTTTGTGCTATGCAGATGCTGAGTAGAAAATGTTATTTTCTAGTGTCTAGCATTTAACTTGTCTGTGTATACCTTTTCTGAACCTTAGTTTCATGCTACTTTTCATCTTATTTGTGATTTTTATTTATCAATTTTAGAAGATTAGGTTTGTATTGTACACGAGTAATGGGGCAATATGTAGCATATTTTATGTGTTGTAAATTTTGAGAATAGGACAACACCTCCTGCAGAAATATATACAGCAGATCCTGCAGGAAGACAGTTAAATGTGTATGAATTTCAGTAAATATTTGCCTCTGAAAGATAAATTTTTCAACCTGTAAAGGATTAAAATGAACAGCAGCTTCTAAGCCATCATATTTTTTACCTTTATTTGTAGAAGATCAATATATAGAAAATCAAGGATATTTTCAAGTCCTTTAAGTTCTGTCATAGAATCCCTTTCAGATATTATTAAGATTAGGGATTATGGAGGTGTTCTGGCCTTATGGCAAATGTTTGGGAACTACTCTAAAATTATCATTGCATTAATGGCACAGAGAAAGATTTGTCAGCTGATCAGTGTAGTACTTCTTCCTCCCAATCTAGGATTTTAAGAGTCTCATACTGTAGTTTAGGTTCATGACACTTTGATGTGCAGCATCAAGCATTGGTATTTACTGACTTTTTTCTTGTCCATTGTGAAATTATAGACATTTTACTTTCTTAGTGGATTATCACAGCAACCACTGAGGCTAGATTTTTAAATTATTTTGTCTTTAATATGAATTAGGTGGAACACTATTCCACATTCATTTATATATTTATTTATTTTAAAGCTCTCATGCAAAATTTGCTAGGTCTGGTGATACAAGCATTTTGTATGCTCAGGTGTGTCCTTGAGATGTGGGTACAGTTCTCATTTGTAGCCAGAGAGCTGCCGTAGTTACTTAGTTTATTTTATTTTATTTTGTTTAACATTAAAAGCTTTTGGTGAAAGGTGTTATCTTTCTGAAATCACCCTGGTTTCTCATCCACTCATTGCTGATTCTTCACCTGGAGTACTTCATAGAAGTCACATAGAAATCAAGCCACATCCTTGACTCCATAGCTGAGTCCAGACTTCGATTTTTCCCTCCAGTTGCAAGGCTTGGGATAGTGGACTTTGGTAGTGAGAGTTTCTCATTTGTAGTTTGCATTAGGTCTCAGTTTATGATAGGCTCTTGCAGACGCTTCACCAAGGGCTCAGATTAACTTAGTCTCTTCAGCTCCTGCAGACAGAAATCTGTGCTCCCTTTGGTAGGTCAATCTGACAGGTTGTTGTATATCTTGACTATGCAACTTCATGCAAACTCCTTGTTTGCTCAGGAGGAATGAGGCATATTAGCCTTTTAATTCCCAGTCCTCCATGCCTTGGGCTTCACGATAGGATCCTCGCTCCTGCAGCTGGAATATGGGTTTATCTTCCACCGCAGCTCTGATTTTTGCTTCTGAGAAAGAGAGCATGGCTTAACATTTGTCTGATGCAGATGTTTACACTCTGACTGTTTTGCTAGGTATGTAACTCAGGACATAGCAAGAACATCGGAATCTCTATTTTTCACACCATTTTGACCCAGAGTGCTGGAGGCAGCAGAGGCCGTATGTACAAAGAACAGCAGTATGAAGAAGGGCAGAGCAGCTGGTACTTGCTGGACTCAGATGGGCGGTCTGGAGCAAGGAGATGAGATGGCTTAGACATTCCCACTCAGGTACAAGGAGAGTGAGTGCAGGGAATAGAAAGAACAGGGAGAAGCTGGGGAAATGCAATGAAAGAGGATTGGGGGGAAGTATGAGAAGAAATATCCAAGGTGAAAAGTTGGAGATGAGGAATGGAAGACCAGGGTTTTTAGAGGCAGACTTGAGAAATTAAAAATTTGGAGAAGTGTCAAAGTACAGACTGTGTTTCTGAGTAGAGCATGTAGAAATACATGCCTATGAGGAATATGGACACAGGCTAGGCTCTGAGGGTCCTAGCCCAGACTGCACTTGCTAGGGTTTCAGTTAATGGCTGGAACATCTGCACAGAGGTTTCCCCATCCTTGCCTGTAGCCACTGTTTTGCTTTCAGAGATAACAGCAATTCTAGTGGAGGCCAATTTGTATTTTTTAAACAAACAAATAAACAAAAAAACAACCAAACCAAACCAACCAAGCAAAAAAAAAAAAACAAAACACAAGCTAAGTTGTTGCTTTTGATCTGGTGAAAAAAAGTTTGGAAATAGGTTTAATTTTTCAAACCTTTATTTAGGATAGTTTAGTAATTAAATAATATCCTTAGATATTATTTAATTAAATAATTAAATTAATTAAATAATATTCTTAGATAATTCTGTTAGCTAAACACTAAAAATAAAAGTAGTTCCTTCTGAAAGACACCATACATGCCCAATGACTACAGTCATTGAATGTTTTATTCTGGATCAACTACATGGATAATTCTTTTTTTTATCAGAATGAAAAAATCAATTTTAATAGCATTTTCTGTCTTCAAAATATAATTTTGAGACTCTGTTTTGTAGCTAGTGCAACAAGAAATAGGTCTTAAATTTCCCATCTGTATTCAAAATTTAGGTTTTTGCACCCATGGAAATATTTACATGAACTCTGCTTTATCCCTGTTTATTTACTAACGACCTTTGCCATTGTTATCATTGCACCCTGCTTTTCCTTGCAAATAACCTTGTTTTTTACTGCCTTGATATAAACATTTTGATAAAACAACTCTTTTCCCATAAAATCTAGGAAAACAAAAGGATCCTTGAAATAACCTTGAAATGGCTAACAAACAAACTGAAAAGATATGCTGATTTTTTTTTTTTTCTGTTCTCAGAAGCTTTAGAAAATGTGTGCACATAACAAAAATCACAAGGGCATGGAGTATTAGTGCTACACAGGCAATATCAGGTTGATGCAGAAGTCTACTTGAACTGACATCAAGGCAAATTTTCAAGATCATATGACTTTAGAGGCATATTTTTTTTTTAAAGATCTCTTTTTAAAATTGTTTTGGCAATGGTTAAATAAAGAGAAAGTGGAAAGTAATAAAGAGAGCACAGGCTCAAAGGAAGTGAAAAACACAAAACTTCCTGTTATATCAAAAAGTAAGACAACTCTCAGGGAATTAGTTTCGTTAAAAGGGAATAGAAGTGAGCAAGTCTGGTCACATTTTTGTTTTTTGAAATTGCAAGCATTTTGGTCTGAAAGCCAAAAAATGAGGTGGTATTTTATTTATTTATTTATTTTTCTTAAAATAGTACCGATTTTCTTTTTTCAGACACCTCTACTGACGTCCTTTGGTGTCTGTGGAAAATAAAGAACTGTCTAAGATTCTGGAAGTCAGCACACTTGAAGAATTTGAGGTGAGGAAATGCTGGGGTCAGAGTCACAGAAATGATTGTTTTCCACCAAGATATTAGCGTATAACCCACCCTACATTTTTGTCTGAGATATGTAATAAAAATATCTGGTAATTTTATCTAAAACACTTGTAGCCAAACCGTAGTTATGATGATGTTAAAATTCTTTAAAGTCCTGCTGAAATAATTTAAAACTTAACGAGCCAAAATAGTGTGAATAGCAGATAGGTTGGTTTGTGTTTTAAGGACATATTTGCTGTGCAATTCCACTGAATGCAGAATTCATCTTCAGTACTTTAAGGTAGATGTTGCCATTTAACAAATACGTATGTAGGCTCTTTTTGTATTCAGCCATTGTTGATGTAGAGGACAGCATGTGCTTCTGCATGTATTTTCCTTCATTTGATTGAGTCTGTGTTTCAGAATTCAAACTGTTTCAAGGTTATTTCAGCATAGCATCCCTCACTTGTCTTAGACTGTAAAGGTCGCACAAAAGCTTTTATTGCCCACATGAGCCCTGCAGTAGCCTCATACTGTAAGCCAGAGAGTCTTTAACTCCATAGAGGAGAAGGTGGGCAACAGTCAAAATTTTTCCCTTCTTTACGGTTCCTAGTCTGTCAACCATTCATACAGTCTGAGAAAGGTAAACAGTGCAGCCTAGAAATAACAAACAAACAAACAAACAGGACAACATTTTGGATGTCTAGGGTTCTGGCTTATGTTTCATGACAATATTTACAGAAGGAAATTAATTCTTCTGGCTCCAACCTCCAGTTTATTTTTCAAGAGACTTCTTTTTGATGGAGAGTCTCTTCCATTATAGTTCTATAATTTACTTTTATATCGCTTTAAAAAGGGATTTTTCAATTCTTTTTTCTAGTCCAAAAAGGTGAAAAAAAGGTTATTATCACATCTTGATTTAATGAAACTCATCTGATAAAACTGGAGTTCAGAGGCCTTCTTTAGCCACTTTTTAACTGTGAACTTTATTTAGTTGTTACAACCTTTGTCTCATCGTAATTATTTTGCATAGAAAATGCTTGTGATTTGTGGCAGTGCAGAACGCTCATCACCACAAGGCTTGCTCCTCTGTGGTATGTTAACAGTCCTCTTCTCCTAAGTATTCTATTACTTAGCATTTTTTTCCTGCTAGGTTTTTCACTCCTGTTTGCATTTTCTTCAGAATAATGACCTTCTTTTCTTCTACGAGGGCCAAAAAAAAAAAAAAAGACCATTGAAAAATGGCTTTTCAGGTAACGAACAACTTCAGTCATGATATTTTCTTTTTTCTTCCAATGTTTTTAAATGGTAAAGCAACCACTCTCTTTGCAGAACTCCTTGGTACTGTAGGGGAAAAAAAAAACACAACATGGTACATTGTACTCCCCAGTATGAGCCCAGAATGGTCCACAAACCATGAAAAATAGTTTTGTGTTTCAAAAGTAAAACCGAATCTTTCTACTTTTAGGAAATCATCAAACATATAACAGCTTGCTCCTTCTCAGAGATCGTTGGCCATATAAGAATTGGGCAAAGCCAACAAGAGTCAAGCAGGTTAACTGATGCCCTGTAGAAGCTAGGACCCTACTCCTAATACTTCTAGTAGTTTTTGTTGACAGCATCAATGCAGGAGTGTATGGGGAGGAGGCTGAGTGCATTTTTTTTCCAGGAGCAACAGAAATGTGGAAATTATCTGTAGATCTTCTTGCCATGCACGTGAACCATCCACATGATGGGTAAAGCAGGCTGTCCCAGACAAAAACAGTGCGTAAATTCTTTCTGTATTAGCAGTCCTGCCACAGCCATCCTCTCAGTTCTTTATACTCTGTGTATCAGAGAGTTAATCAGAGAATTTTGCTGTAGTGACAACAGGCCTATTTATTTGATTTTACATAAATCAGTTTGGAACACAGAATTGTCCCATGGGTTACAATAGTTCAGTAGTTCATCTTTATGAGTCCTAAACTTATGAGTGTATCTTAAAAGACAAAAACATACTTATCCCATGCAACCATTTTATCCTACACCTCAGATAAAGATCAAGTAGATTCAAATACCACGCTTAAAGTAAGCAGATGTTTGACCTTATGTCCTGAGGTGAGTAAATTCCATGCATTTTTGTATATATAGCTTAGTCCCTGGCTTTTTCACACAGGAGAATTAGAGGTCTAACTGATGCTCAGTAATGTATGTGATCTCAGCTGAGCTTGAGAAATGCAGGCTTGAACTGAAACTGACTGGGAAGGAATATTACTTTGCTCAGTCTTGTTTTGAAGTAATTATCTTGATCAGAGCTGGGCACTGGGACAGGCTCCCCAGGGCAGTGGTTACAGTACTGAGCCTGTTGGAGTTCAAGAAGTGTTTGGACAATGCTCACAGACACGTGGTCTGATTTTTGTGTGGTCATGTGTGGAGCTGGGGTTGGACTTCATGGTCCTTGTGAGTCCCTTTCAAATCAGGATGTTCTGTGAGTCTACGATTCTAAAATTATTGGAAGAGATAGAAGAGGTATCTGGCACCAAGACACTCTGGAAATATACATTATATATTTGGAATGGATGGGAATAGGCAACATTATTTCACAAGTTTGGTATGCTTAAAATTGATACAAAGAGAGATATATTAATCATTCCCCAAACCTATTTCAAATTATGTGTGTGAAGCACTAGATATTACTGTTAAAAACACTTTCATGGTTTTCAGGAAATAAACACAGCTGTCTGCAGTAAGGGATCCTTAGCATAATTTTGTCATGTGCATTGCATTCTTTATTTAAGAAAAAAAAAATGATTTATTTTGTTAGAAAAAAATACACATTCTTTATTCTGCTCTTTGGAAGGTACTCAGTTAACTGTATCTGATATTTCTTTGTATCCTGTTTTTAACTTTCAGTGCTATTCAAGAACAAGCATTTTCAGTATTACTCTAATACATCTCACAAACTGTTGCCTCTTCATGGAGTGAACAGTGCAACTAAGATAAACTGAACATCAGAGAAAACAAGCACATTCTGAAAGAAGAGCCTTAAAAAGTAGCCAAGGAGCACCAGCCCAAGGACTTAACTTGCAGTTACAGCTGATGAACTTGGCTCACAGTGTAGTAAGCAAGCCTTGAATTTGGAACACTAACTAAGAATCTGAATGAATTAAAGTAAATTAGGTAATCCCTGTCTCATTTCCCCAGGTGTGGAAACAAGTCTAGCTCTTTGACCTCATTTTCAATGAACAGGTTAAAACCATATGGTCTTTGCATCTGACCATGACTAGGGAGCCACTGCTGAGAGGCAGGCAGCACAAGGGCAAACAGAGATCCTCAGCAGAGAAAGCTGCCTTTGGGAAGCGATGGAGGAAAAAGGAAAAGGACAGTACAGGGCACTCTTCCAGTTGTGGAACAAGATCAGCAGGAGTTTCTCAGTCCCCTTTCCACCAAGACAAAATTGAGGGTGGGGAAATGGAAGTTCATCACAAAATTCTTGTTGTGGTTGAGAAACGCAGAACAAGAAAGGAAAGAGATGTTAAAAATCATATAAGTTCATAAGAAATTACAAACTTAAGCAGTATTTTTTTTTTCCTAGCAAATTGTTAGTAACCGTAGGAAGGAGAAGCTACTGGAATCAAGAGTGTGATAGTCCAGTAGCAGGCTTTGCCAAGATTTGAAGGATGGAAAAGATTCTTCACTGAATAATTTAGCTCCTTCAACTGCATGGATTATGCATACAAATATTTCCTGGAGCTGCAGTTACTACAGGAAGGTTAAGAACAGGCTGAGAAGTAGTTTATGTGATAGCAGCCTCCACTGTGAAACAAAGGAAAGAAACCATTTAAAATTTTTGAATAACCTCTTTCTTAACTGGACTGAATTTACCCTCAAACCCTCACAGATCCAGGTTTAAATGTCAGCTAGAATCAACTGATATAACTGTAGACTCTCCATGTAGGAACAGCCAACCATGCAGAGCAGCGTAAAACCTCCCCAAAGGCACATTTTGGCTCATGTACTTTTCCTGGCGTGTTAAGAGATACAGGAGCTTTAAATGAAGAATTGCTGAGCTTTCAAATAACAAGAAACCTATCTGTGAATATCAAGGGAAAAAAAAATAACAGTCTTGACTTGGCATGTGCTAAGCAGTGATGACTGTCTCACAACTAACAGCCTGGTCCAGGTGTTTTTTTTAATTGTTATTATTATTTTTTTTAATTTCAATTTGCAATGGCTTCTATTTTCAGTTAAATAAATTAAAAAAAATTGCACACATATACTCTCACAGTTATCCTGCCAGGAATTTAAATTAAAAGAGATGAGAAGTAGACAGTTTAGATTTGAATAACTAACTGAGGGCTAAGCAGTGCAACTCCAGCTCCCTTAAGGAAGCCTACATGTTTGAGACGATCGTATGTATGACTAATAGCTACATAAAATCTTTCCAAGCTTTGCTTCTGTAAATAGCAGCTATAGTAACCCCTGCAGTTGAGTCTTTGGTGGAGCTTATTCCTTGCTTTACTTTAATTATTTTCTTACCAGTGAAAGTGATATGAATTGGCTTTTGATATGAATTGACTATGATTGGCTTTTAAAACCTAAATGCGCTGCAGTTGTTTCATACAAACTGTCTTTGGATGCTCTTGCTGACTGCAGAAACTCAGACATAACCATTAAAGCCCCCCTGTGACACTACTGCTGTTAAATAACGATAGTGATTTGATATATGAGAACATACAACTTCTTTCCCCAAAGCATGATTTATGGTTAGCAATAGCATCCAACATTGTCAATACCTCAGATATTAAATAATAAAACTGAAACTGTTGGTGTTTCACGTACTACAATATTGGCTTTTCATTGTTTCCGCGGACCAACGCTGACTGCTGACCGCTGAATTTAAGGAGCCAAGTGTTTGTATCCTCCTCCCCAAATCCACAGAAATTATCAAGGTTATCTTGGTGCAGTTCCTTCAGTGAATATAAAGATTGATATGCATTTCAGAACAACAACATTTAATCTTCAGTTCAGGTTAATTTAATTTAGTCATACATGTTGACAGTTATTCTGAAGATCAGTGTTTTGACATTGCATTTCCTCTAGATATTTGGAGAGTTTGCTTTGACTCATTTGGAAGAAACCTTGAGGAAGGTCAGCAGTCATAGCTGAAACATCACTTTCTTGAGTGACTGTCAAAATAAATAATTTAGACTAGCATAGGTTATTGAAGTCAGTGTTTCTTTTGCAATATTCTATGTTAATTGAGAGGGCTACATTACAAAATTTACTTTTACTATAAACAAAGAAGTTTCAAGGTTACTTTTACCATCCTCCCAGTCCCATCTTTCTGGCTAGATAATGTAGAAACAGCCAAGAATATTATTACTGTCAGCTTTTCGCTCACCAAAACTTCAGTTCGAAGAGGACACAGGATATTTTTAGGATGCAAAGTTTATATTTTGGCAATATTGTGTAAAGTTGGCTTAAGAACTGGGACATCGTCTTGTGACCTGAATTTACTGGTCTACCACTGATTTGCTGTTGCCTTGGTAAAAATTCTTCTTACATTACACAAGTCCTATGAAGATCAAGAATAACTGAAGAGCTCATATATGACAGTAATGGAGGCAATGCGAGCATATTAGATATGTAGCCAACTGAAAATATATCATGCATTAGAAAGCATTTACTTCTGTAACTGTGTATACCAACTGTGTATACAGAAGAATAAAGCCATCATCATCTACTACGATTCCCTAGCTGAAATGACCAAGTGTCTGTTTTGTGCCAGGTGAGAGATGGTGTTTTGATCATGGTTAGACGACTTAAGATCATTTAGATCTTCAGTAAGATGTCTTACTGTACTGTTATAGAACATTATCCCAAAGACGGATCTTATGTCACTTATTTATATAAATATTCTCAGACGTTGGGATGGTCTGTATAAATACCCTCTACATATGAAATAGAGCTACATTAGCAACTTTTCTGAATTTAGTATGAAATGTAACCAGAAACTCTTTAACAGAACTGAATTCTGTCTTTCACTTAAAGCAGTGATTAAGCTTATCCTCTCTTAAATTTTATCACTCGTGATCAGTAATGAATACCTAACAACTTAGAAGTAATTACTAATTATTTTGAGTTAATTTTTAAATGTATCTTCCTCAAGTAATTTAGGACACCACACCAGCCTTTTATCCAGAAAGAACCTCTGTGCAAAATAATTCTTGATCTGAACAGCTGCAGAGAGTAATTTAAAAAAGGAATTTATTTTATGGAATCATAGAATGGTTTGGGTTGGAATGGACCTTAAAGATCCAACCCTCTGACCTGGAAAGGACACCTTCCACTAGATCAGGTTGCTCAAAGCTCTGTCCAACCTGGCCTTGAACAATTCTAAGGATGGGGCAACCATAGCTTCTCTGGGCAACTTGTTCCAGTGCCTCACCCCCTCACGGTGAAGTATTTCTTCCTTGTATCTAATCTAAACATACTTTCCTTTAATATAATGCTGTTATCCCTTTTCCTGTCACTATACGCCCTGATAAAGAATGTCTCCCCATCATTTCTGTAGGCCCCCTTTAAATATCGGAAGACTGCTATAAAGGCTGCTATACAGTCTCTCTAGAGCATTCTATTTTCTAATGCCAACTTTATCAGCCTTTCTTCATAGGAGAGGAACTCTAGCCCTCTGATCATCTTCATGGCCGTCCTCTGGGTCTGCTCCAACAGGTCCATGGCTTTCTTATGTTGTGGGCCCCAGAGCTGAATGCGGTATTCCTGGTAGGATCTCGTGAGAGTGGAGTAGAAGGGGAGAATGACCTCCCCTGCTAGCTTCTTTTGATACAGCCCAGAATATGGTTAGCTTTCTAGGCTGCAAGCCCACATTGCTGGCTCATGTCGAGCTTCTCATACGCCGGTACACCCAATTCCTTCTCCTCAGAGCTACTCTCAATCCCCGCCTGTATTCATGCTTGGGTTTGCCTCAGCCCAGGTGTAGGACCTTGCACTTGGCCTTGTTGAACCTCATGATGTGTGCACAGGCCCACCTCATCCAGGTCCCTCTGGATGGCATCCCTTCCCTCCAGCATGTCGACTGCACCACACAGCTTGCAGTCCTTGTCAGACTTGCTGAGGGTGCACTCGTTCCCACTCTCCATGTCACCAACAAAGATTTTAAACAGTGCTGGTCCCAGTACTGACCTCTGAGGAACACCACTCTTCACTGATCTCCACCTGGACATTGAGCTGTTGACTGCAATACTTTGAGTGTGACCATCCAGCCAATTCCTTACCCACCTAGTGGTCCATCCATCAAATCCATGTCTCTCCAATTTGGAGACAAAGATATCATGGGGGACAGTGTCAAATGCTTTGCACAAGTCCAGGTAGATGATGTCAGTTGCTCTTCCCCATCTACCAATGCTGTAACCCCACTGAAGAACGCTACCATATTTATCAGGCACAATCTGCCCTTAGTGAAGCCATGCTGGCTGTCATCATCCACATCTCAGTTCTCCATGTGCCTTAGCATTGTCTCCAGGAGGATCAGCTCCATGATCCTGACCAGCACAAATGTGAGTCTGACGGGCCTGTAGTTCCCATACTAGCAGTTGTTCTTCCTTTTTCCATAATTGAGCACTTATCCTTCATTACTGGCTAAAATTAACAACTTTCATCAAGAAAGAATGAAAATCAAGAATTGTTTGCTTCCAAATCATATGTTTTCATTAATGTGTTGTAATAAATAAATTGTGTAAATAAATAAATAAATTGTAAATAAATAAATGTGTAAATAAAATTATTTAGATACCTCAGAAAAACAAGCACTTAATTATGCTTGTATAGAATTAAAAATTTTAAGAGCTTTCTGAGCCATAAGCAACTCAACCACTATATTAATTTTTTGCCATACTATGTTTTAAACTCACAGTGGTATTTTTGACCATATGTCCTATAATGAAAACGTTATTGTATTCTAAGTGGTGAAATTTTTCCTCATGCAGCAGATTTTAAATCCGGCAAATGTTTTCTTCTTTCAAGAGATTAATAACATCTAACCAAGATACCTTCCCATCTCTTTGCTTGTCTACTTACTGCAAAACAGAGCCATCACTTCTTGCAATTTTTCTGGCTTCTTGTCATTTTCTCATAATCAGAGACAATCTGGAGAAAGCACTTGTCTCGTTGGTAGACAGATATATATCCCCTTTTAACCTCGAAGCTGGCTGACTGCATGCTGAATTTCAGCCTTGTAGAACTGAAGGCACATGTTAAGGAGCTGCCATCACTACAGCTCATGAAGGAATTTCTGTTGCGGACAGTTACAACACTTGCCAATTACAGCCTCATTCAGAGAGTCCAACTTTCATGAAAAGAAGTAATTATTGCTTTTAGCTGTAGTAAGTGGTCCATTATCATTTACTGAGTTTACTTCCTAAAATTTGGTACAAGTCATCACTTGGTTCCTTTACTGACAAGTCAAAAGAGTAAAAAACAACAACAAAAAAGACAGATTAGCTGCAGCATGCAGTCACGTTGGCTTAAAATTCGGTGAAGTTTCTCAGCACAGGTGACTATTTTCATAGTATATAGCCTTGCTCTCCCTTCCTTTCTTTTGCATTTTTGTACGCATTAGTTTTGAAAAGGGTTTCAACTATGCTTCTTAAAGCAGATGAGGAAATTTAGCAACTTGTATCAAGAGTATCCCAATGAACCTTAAATCCCTTCCAGGAGGATGATTTTCAGCCTAGTTTTAATCAAGCAACGAGGTTTCTTTGAAGGCTCATCAACTTCCAGATGAATTCTATGTTCTAGTGATAGCTGCAACATTTTTCTTACACCTCAGTAGGGATGTGACAGCAATAAGGCTATTCCACATTTGGCATATATAACTCACCTTGAAGTTATACATGTTTCTTCACTGTTATAAGCTTCATGTATATTTGGTCATCCAAGCAGGATTTTTGTGCCTGCAGGAGACTGTGCTTTGTTCAACTTTGTTTGACCTTAATGGTAGGCTTTTTCTTGCTCTAAAAGTGAGCAGTGAGATTTACCAGCTGAAAGGCTTAAGGTTCACAGATCTGCTGTATAGTAGCATGTTTTTCTCCAGTTTCTCAGAGGCTGATTTTCTCTAAATTTTGTCTTTCATTTTCTATTCCTGAATCATTTTGTATATTAGATAAGACATTGGTAAGACTTGTCTACAGGGTATTGGTTATATTCCTTAATTTATGCATGCAGACTAGGGATCCAGTCTAAACCTTCAAAGATGTATGAATACTCTTCTTTGAGTATTTTGTAGAGTATTTTCCTGTACATGTCTGATAAGTGGCTTCCTGCTGTATTCATAGCAGCTGTTCTCTGTGTGGGCTAACACAAGACACAAACTGTTTCTTTTTCCAGATAGATTTCACCTATACATGCTGAGTGTCCACTGTAGTTTCATATCTGTAAACTTACCACCCGTCTTGACTTTTTAAAATAATGCCAATGTATTTTTATAATACTTAGGTTAGTGTCTTTAATTTTCTCTTCTTAAGTTACTGAGCAGTAGCATTTCTCCAAAATACTGCTGTTAATTTTTCAATAGCCAGGTCCACATGAGTGCAACATGATACATTAGGGCCTTTCGCTGTGCAGAAGATTAATTCTCTTTCCTTTTCAGTCGCCTATATTATCTGGATATAATAATGTCCACAAGTACCAGCCTGATGAAGAAGATACTCCACACTCTTTGCAAGGTAAGTTTTGATACCACACCAGTGAACTGCAGCCATATTTATGTACTGTGCTATAATTTGAGGAACATTGTTGCCACTGATCAAGTGCCCAGTCCAGTTGGAGACAATCAATGACTACTTCAGTAGTCTTTTTGCTTAATTAAAATAAGATTTCCCTCCATGCTTTCTAATAAGTTTATGTCCACTGAGTCAGGCACAGTCCTCTTACTGTTCAAACCCTCTAAGGCACATCCTTAGAAAATCATCCTGCAAAACCTCCTAATCTCCTCCCAATCAAATTAGTAATTCTAATTTATTTGCAGTATTTTAGGTGCCAGTATTTTCTGCTTTGTCTCTCTTCCCTTGTTATTCTTCTGCATGTCCCTCTGGATGATAGTACTCTGTAATCCTGTATCTCAGTTACTGGTAGCAATTACTACCGTTGACAGAATTAACACTCCTTTTTTTCAGTTATCCAGGATACTCTGATCAAATCCCTCTTCATTACGGTAAACCAAAATGGTTAAAGCTGACTTATCTATCCATTCACAGGGACCTATGCTTTTAAACTGTTTTATTTTAATTGTGCCGGTTTTAGTCACTAACAGTTGACAGATTTTCTACTGGTGCATAATTTCCTTCATCCTTTCTTAGAATAATTTGTCAATTTTAGTTTTTCTTTACACTGTTTCTTCTTTCTCTCTCTCTCTCTCTCTCTCTCTCTCTCTCTCTTTTTTTTTTTTTTTTCCCCTGTTGTAGTTCATTTTAATTTTTCTAGCTCTTCTTCAAGTAATTTAATATTTCATTCTCTTCATGGATTTTTGCTGTTACTCTGTGCCATTTCCTCCCAGATAATGCTCACAGACTTCTCATAGGTATCCCTTCTTTAGCTGGTGTAAAACCCTCCTAACCCAATACAAAAATCTTTTAACCTTTCTTTAATAATACTTGTGAGTAAATAAATCTTCTGTGGTAACTTTTCCTACAGCAATCTACATCAGGTAAGCGAGACTCTTAGCAGTTAACTTCTTTTGCCAGGCCAGTTAGATATCACACAAGGCAATTTTAACACTAAGTATCTATTAATAAAGTTAGGAATGTAAAAACTCCAAACCATAGCTTGTATGGGTACCTGTACTATCTGTTGAGTTTCTGGGAAACAAACAAAATGTGACTTCTACAATCCTGTGATTTGTCCCTTTTTTTTTTTTTTTTTTTTTTTTAAATTCAAATCCTTAAAGAAATAGAACTTTTGTAAGTGTAATTTAGCTTAACCTTAGATATCCTGTGGATATCCCACTAACCTCTTACAATGCAGAACTTCTAAAATATAATTGAATATTGGTCCTTCAAAAGATCTTGTTCTGCACCAGTTAGACCTTCACGTTCAGCCTGGTTTAGAAACGTGTTCCAAAAGCCAGAGACCTAGAGGGACTTAACACCAAAGGGCCAAATTAGTGACCAATAGCTTGTTGAAACTGTAGTTCAGACACTGAAAATATAAATTAATTAGAAATTGCTATCCACATGGCATCCTCCTTTCCCTGCTTGCTATAATTCCTTGTACTATAAAGGCCAAGCATAAAAGCGAAGGACTGAATCAGGCTTTGTGCTAATTTCTGGAAAGATACCCAAGATTGCCTGAGTTATATAGGGCAAACTGACAGCAACAGTGACATCTGCAGAGCTGGTACTGTCACTATCAGCAGCACAAATGTGTTCTTGCATCTTTTATGAGTTTAATTCAGCTGAGGATAGAATGGATCTTTTGACAAATTCTGTTCTACAATTACAAGTCTGTTGCTCAAAGAGAAGGCTGTTTCTCAACTAAGAAATCAGAGACTTTGGTCATTTGTAGGCTGAACTGCTACAGTAATTTAACACAGAAGCAAGGAACATCTAATCCAATTATGGGAAGTAATATCTAAATCACCCCAATTCCTTTTTTTTTTTTTTTTTTTAATGATTTGCTTTGGAATCCATTAGGACAAAAGGATCTTTATGTGTGTAAAATATTAATAAAATGAAAAATTGAAGTGATCATACTTAGTTGTAAGTGAACAAAGTGCATTCATTTATGTTCCTTATAAGTATCGTCATTCAGACATTCACTGTGCAGAATATGTTGTCATGGTATCCAGTATGGCCAAAAAAATAGGAATAACAAATGATAGTGGTTAGGGAAATGTAGCAGATTACTTTTCCAGTTTGGTACCTAATGGTGCCTTGAATAGTCAAAGACAAGGACCTGTTTGAGGTGCAGTGGTAACAATGTTCTGAGGGTATACTATGGAAAAGTGTGACCTAATGATGCTGAAAATACACAGAGTAGAACAAATATTAGAGGTGGTTTTTTTTTTTTTTTTTTTTTTTTTTTTTTTTTTTTTTGAGAAATGAATAGATCTTCTTATTGAAAATAGTTTGGATCCCAGCTTCTACATATTAACTGGCTTAACATTTTTGAATTAATATAAGTTACGTAGCCAGATCATATAAGTCAAAATTCTGAGCCCCTGCTCTTAAGGAGATCTTTGGGTAAGATCTTGGTTATATATGAGGTCAAAAAAACCCTTTGCAGCCTGTGGCCAGAAACAGATTGCTAGCTCTAGTTTGCAACATGCAAAAGTATACTGATTTAATTTCAAATGTTATATAACATTGGGTTAGTTAAGACTGTGATAAAGGAAATGTTTATCAGAGTCTCCCTGTCTTTTCCTGGCCTGAGACTCAAGACCAAATATTCTGACCAATATGAAGAATGTAGAATTACTTTCATATGAATGCCTTGAATGGAGAGATTAGTTGTCTTGAAAGAATTATTTTTTCTGTGACAGACCTTTAGAATTGTTTTCTAGGGTGCTGGGAAATCAGTGGCTAGTCCAAAAGCAAGACAAAGAAGCAGTTATAAATATCCTTCTCCCTCCAAATCCTGTAGAAAAGATGACAAGATTAACATATATGTGGCTGCATAATTTTTTTCTGCTGTCAGTCACCCTTAATCTCTTCCTATCTTTGGCAGGCAGGAAAACACAAGGATTTGAAGGGCCAATTCAAAGGACAGGGTGGCAATCTATTTTGCTTAACTGTAAGACAGAAGCTGTGAATTGAAAGAACTCTCAAAAATCTGCATATCAGAACCTTTATGTGATGACGGCAGCAACCACATCCTTGCCCAATGAAGCTTTCCATTGGTGTTTTCATAAGAAAGATGATCTCAGCCTTGCAAACAGAAATTTTTACCTGCTGTTGCCCCAATAAGAAACTCAGAGTTTAACGTAGTTACGTCCTTGAGGTTACCCTAATTTACATCAAAATCTCCCCCCAAAACATCTAAGACTTTTCTTGGCTAGGTTTAGTCATCAGCCATTCTACATTCCCTCTTCAGTCAATGCAGAAAGACAGACATCTCCTGAAAGTAATTCAGAGAGCTCCTTCAGACAGCTATTTGACCTGTCTTGCTCCATGAACTACATACAGAGTCATGATTTTTAGCTTGGGCAGTATGACCTCATCCTCTTTATGTTCTGGGCTTTATCTTAGCAGGTAATTTGTGGTGCTATACACTAAGAGCTGAAAGTTCCAGTTTTCTAAAACTTATCTTGTAAAGCTTCAGTTAAGAATTGAGGTACAGATCAGAGGGAAAAAACAAGGCATATGCACATAAATCGAGTACATGTCTCCCACAATATTCACAATCATAACTCTGAATATCATCTTTGCCAACAAACGTTTGACTATGAAAGGCATTTTAGAATTTCTGAAGCACTTAGTAAATGGTCAATTCATAAAAGAACAATGTGACAGATTTTGCCCATGTACCCTACATAAAAAAGGGACAACAGCTACTTAAAATGTTTTGCATTTATCATCTTTAGGAAAAAAAAAAAAAGAATTTGGAAACACTACCCAATCCCAAGGGATACTTACTCTGTGTCCAGTGTGACCCTAATTATAATGATAATATAATGAAATGTTCCCTCTCTTCCTGTAGCTGCACAGTGGCAATCTGCAGAAAATTGCCTTCAGCTGTAGATATATGAATCTACATTTCTAAACAGTGAGCTGTGTCCTCACAACAGCACAAGTTTTTTTAAGGGATCCTTTCATGAACTGCAATTAAGAAAGGAGAATCTCTCATGGTGTTAAAAAGCACCAAGTAGCCCAAAGTAACAACCAGACACCAGCTTAATTTAATATAGCTCAAAAAACAAACAAACAACAACACAACAACCCTAACACAAAGCCCAAAAGGGCACTAGCATTGATAGTAGTGTGAATTATAGATGGTTGTGACCTTATTCCAAATTAAAGTGCATAGCAAGCTTGCATTCTCCAGTGCCATAGTTGCAACTCTGACTAGCAATGTGTGAATATCTCCTTTGTTAGTCAGTATTTCCATGTGCTCATCACTTCCAGAAACTTCCATTTACCACTGTTATATTTTCCAATTCATACACACTTTTTTTTTTTTTTTTTTTTCACAAATTTCATAGAAGAGTTCAGCTTTCTCTCTCTCGTCACGCCAAGTGAAAAATGTTTCTTCCCATAATAATTTATTTTAAAATTTGTTACAATCCTAACACCAATGAAGTAGGTGGCAAATAAGGTGACATTTGGCTGGGTGGGAATTCTGAAGCGTGCTTCCAAAATTCATTTTGATTTCTTCAGTTTGCGTTGCTGGAGTAGTGAAAGCTTCATGCAATTCCATAAGGGAAATTAAAAAAAGAGTCAGAGCTGTGAACTTACATTAGTTCTTACTCTTGAAGCAGTGCCTTGTAGCTACATTCTTATAAAAGGCTAGCTTCTCGGTATCAAGGGGTTTCTCAGTAATCCTTGTGTGAACAAGTACAAAAATCAAGGCATACTCCTTTATTAAGAGCATTCTCTCAAATATCTGAGGATATCTCTTTTTTTCTCCCTTTCTGATTATTGGCATTTTGTCAAGGAAGGGAAGGTCAGTTTTCATTCAGGTAACAAACTAATTTGAGTCAGACTACAAAAATTTAGCACCTAATTGAATATATACTGAGAGCATATGAGCTGCCTCCTTTGTGGCCAGCAGGATGGAAGAATATTGCAGAGATTTTCTAGCTCATTACCAGAAACCTTGCTGTTGCAGTCTCAGTGGAAGGAACCTAGCAAGCAGGGAACATCATTACCCAGTCTATCTTCTTGCCTCTGAAGGACAGTAATATTTATTGATTCTCAGGAAGAAATAAAGGGATCTTATAAGCAGAGCAGCAGATGAAATCAGAAGACTATTGACACTGAAGAAGAAAAAAATGGAAAGCAGTGTGTCAGCAAAAGGCCAGTGTAGCTCCAGCTGAAGAGTGTAAGGCACCTTTCCAAGCAGGAGAACGGTGAAGAGGGTTTATGAATTTTGCCCTCCTGTTTCTGACAGGATGGCCAGGACCAGATTGCTTGTATGGTCTGACTTAATAACTGAGGCTGATCCTTCCTTGTCATTGTGCTTGGGGTTTTTGCACTGTGGTATTTGGCAGCCCTTGTTGAGCCATGAAATGGGCCTGAGCCAAGGGCTGCAAGGTTGGCTGAGGGCACGGGCAGCAGCTAGCTCAGTTGCAGAGCGAGGTACAGCCCAGCCATCTGAACAGTCCTCTGGGTATGAGCGTTTACAACACTCACCCTGTGAGTGGTGAAAGCAAAGTGACGGGTTTGCAGCAAAGGTTCTTTGAAGAACTGAGGCCCTTTCTCAGCAGGGTCAATTGGGGCCTGCTAGCTCCACACTGAGCTTTTGCTATGAACTTGATTCTTTATAGGTTCCAGTTTGGGGCTGCTGGAAGACGTCTGTGATTTAACCCTTTTCTTGCTAGAATCATGTAAAAAGTGTACTGGAGTTGCTGTGATTGTTTTGGCTGGCCAACATCTGGTTTGGAGCTCAGGCACTTCAAAAAATTATCTGTACAACGCCACAGGCTGCATGGCTCTGCATTTCAGTTTGTCCTCTCAGAAGGAGGTGAGGTGACCTCCTGAGGTTCCCTCCAACCTCAGCCATCCTGTGATTCTGGTGGGGAGCTCCAACGCCCAGGTCAGCCCACCGGTATCTGCAGGGCCTTGTAATGGGTGGCACAGCACAGGAGATTAAACCACAGCTTTCATCAGCTGGGGGGAATCTTATCTCTGATACAGGCAAAATGAGTTCTGGTAAGTGCACCAAACGAGTCAAGGCACCTTGCTGAAGCTCGTGTTATATGAGACTACATTTATAATGTTGATCTGTATCGAGTCAGGACGTGTGACCTCCTTTGTCTGATGTGGGCACTGCTATAATCTATACCTTCATTATCTCAAGCGCAGGAGCACTGTAACCCCACTCTTGCTGTCGAGTCACAACTGAACATTGCTGTGAACTGCAGGTGCCCCGAGAGGCGGCCGTGCAGTGATGAAGTGACATGTCACGCCGGGACCGCCGTGCATTACACCCATTGCCTTGGGAGCGTGCCGCTCGCCAGTCAGAGCGGAGGGGAAATTCATGTCCTCTGCCTTGACCTTTGCCTCCCCGGGTGGCTCAGGGCCAGCTGACCTGAAGGGACATTTATTTCTCCATGCCATGTGCTACACGTGTGATTATGAGTGCAGGAGCTGGGGGCCAGTTTAACCTTTAATAGGTCTGGGATGTGACCTGTGCATTTTTGCAGGCTCAGGGAGGAATATTATCATGATGCATACATTTAAATAGTGTGGGTGCTTATGATCATCTAGTTTGACTTTCAGCATAGCAGTGATCCCAGAATGGCAATCAATGACCCTTACCTTCCATTGGAATCTCTGTGTGATGTACATAGGTATGTGGTCAGAAATATGGGCAAGTATTTTGCCTGCTCTAAAATGCTCTTTAACATGTGATTGTTGTTAACATTTGTAAAGCAGATAGGATTTCCTAAAAATAGAACTTTGCCCAGCTACGAAGACCAAGTTGAGAATATAGCTGAGGCTGTTTTTTCAAATTATGTTTTTGATACAATGATTATTGTGACTGAGTTTTGCTGTAGTTCTCTTGGCCCTTTGTTTCCTGAAGCTATTATAAATATGTCAGTCCTTGTGTGAAATGAATTTTAATTTTGAAGAACTAACGGTATAGATGAAATATTTATAAAATATTTTATAGGGAAACTATTACTAATACTCCTTAAATGAATCAGAAATAAAAATGATATGAGGAACTGCGATCGTTTAGAGCATTAAAAATTACTCCACTAGGTGGGGAACTTGCATCAAGGATGTAACCAAATTGTTAGCACTGAAATCATTGCTGCTGCTGCTGCTGCAAAAACTGAGCTTCGAACAACTGAGTAGTTTTTGTATCATACTTTCCTTCTAACAGATCTGATGAAAAACATTTTAAAATTTGTGGCATAGAAATTCTGTAGGAATTGTAGAAAAATGAAGGGAAGTATTAACATATATTTCTCGATATTTTAGGTAAAGAAGTTGATTTCAGCCATCAACTTTTCTGTGAAGTTGACTTGTTTAAAAAAATGTTCTTCACCATCTAGCTCATTCTAATGAGGTGTTTACTGCATGGGCAAAGGAATAATATATTAAAAATGATTGAAAAAAAAATCATATTTAACTTGATCCCAGTTAATCATAAATTTAGGAAAAGTAATACTTTATTATTTTCCCTGATTTTGTAAACATGGCCAATATTAAGTTATCAAGTTCCTCAGAACTAGGAAGAGTACAAATGCAGATAAAAGAGAATATTTTAAGGTGTCTTTTCCTATTTGATAAAGATCTGAGTAGAGTCACGACTTAGTTTAATTTTGGTGTTTCTGCAGTTTCAGGAGCTATGTGTATTGCAATGTTCCGTAGGTTCCATATAGGTGGGAAGAGAATGAAGATTAGTGGGACCAATTTTTCTTAATCTGGTGGCATTAATCTGTGGAAACAATCTGCTGGTAATTTGTCATCTGCATGTTTGTCTGCTAGAAATAATTAAGAAGTGGAATAAGGTTTGTTTAAGAATCAGAATGTAAAGCTTCTGGGGTCCACAGCTCCAAAAGGGGACAATTCATATAGGACCGGTGCTTGTTGAGGTGTGCTAACTAACATTAAGCTTCAAGGTGGATTTTGAGCTAGGATTTGGGATGTAAGAAAAAAGTGATTGGTTTTCTCAAGGGAGTGAAGAATCAGGAAGAGGGCAGCATCTGAAAGGGGTGAATGCTCTATATCCTCGTTTACTCTTTACATATGCTAAATTAGTGCAAGTGTTAGAGCTGGGATGCGGGAATTCAAGTCTTCAAAACATTTGTTGATTTATTTATTCTGTTGGCCTGGCAAAATTAGGAAGTGGGCCGGTGATGACAGGGTAGAAGTGGGATGTACTCTTGTTATGTGGTTAACCCTGCAAATAATTAAGGTCAGAGATAAGGTTTGGAAATGGATTTCCAAGATTTCATCTTTTACTATATTCTCTGTGGCTTGCTGAGCTCAGAAGACAAGACAACAGGAGTTGGTAAAGGCAAATGCTGTGTATTATATTGTTGGGATGCACAGTGTCATAATTTAGATTAGGGTTAGCAGTGGCCTGTGCATGAAGTTAATGCTCTACCTTGCTTTGAATTTAGGGCTGAGATTAGGTTTCAAGTTATGAGGCATTCTCTCCTATTGGCAGTCCTTTCTAACAGCCCAGGTCATTGCTGAACTTCATTATTCCTAACAATTTGAAAGTGGGCAGTTTTTGGGTATGACCAAGGCTCTACGTTGTCTTGCAGAAGCTAGTTTTATACAGGTGTACAGGTTAGGGTTAGTGTTAAGAATCGGGAATCTGAAGTCTACTCCCTCCAGTTTACTGTTGGATTCTCTAGGGACTAGGGAAATACAGGGATGAGATATTTCTCCATGGTAATGTGCTTTTCTTTAGTTTTCATTGCTGTATCTACTGCTGGTGTTGATATCAATATTAGGATTGCAGCTAGGGCTAAAGTTTGGGGTTTAATATTTAAAGGAGCCTCCTTATTTTTTACATTCAAGAGGATTTAGGTAATTATGAATAGGGAAGACAGTTGGATGGGCCAGTGTTTTATAGCCTCATTTACTTCTGGATTTCCTTTGATTCATTCATGTAACTAAATTTTGCATTAGGATGTGCACTTTATATGACTTACAAAGACAGCAGTAAAAATATTTATTAATATTTATTTTTGTTAGTGATTACTGTCAACTAATGACCTTCAAAGTTGTTATATAATATAGGGGAGAATTCCTCATATTCTCTGTTCTACTAGAAGGGGCTCCTTCTAATAGTTAAGTTTAGGTTCAGGGTTGGAAGTAAATTTAGAACTTAGAAATCTAAAGCTTCAAAAGTACAGTATAGTGTATAGTAATCTTTAGTAAGGTCTACCAAAGTGTGGAAAAGGCAATTTGAAACAAGATATTACTGGAATTAGAGGCCATATCCAACTAAACATAATTCAGATTGAATTTAGGGCTGGAGATGTAACTTGGAAACCCAGCACTTCAAGAGCCCAGTTTGGTATGGCATCACTTTGAGGTAGGAATGGGGAATTTATCATTAGGGGGCAACATGTTGTCTTCCTTTCATTGATGAAAGGGAACTCCTGCCAGTAATTAAATCCAGAGTCAGGGTGAGGGTTTGTTGGCCTTAGAATCTCAGTTTATTGCTGGTCTTTATGTTGACTAGAGTTAGAAGAAGCATTGGAAGGGATAGAGGCCAGTTTATTTTTTCTGTTATTGTAAGTGGCAGTCCCAACCAAAGGTGTAATTATGATTAGGGGCAGGGATATGGCTAGGGTTAGTGTCTGGGTGTCTAAAACCTTGATTTAAAACCCTCAAGTTACAGCCGATCTTCTCTAATGCTTCAGATTTAGGGAGGGTGCTCATGTCAGCATTGGCCATTTCCTTTTTTTTTTTTTTTTTTTCCATTTTGAGAATTGATCAGCTGCCCAATATTAAAGCTAGGACTTGGTTCGGGGTTGGGATTTTGGAATCAAGGTGTCCAAATCTCTGGTTATTGATAAAGTCTGCAGGGCTGCAATGTTAAGAAGTAGGTGCTAGTGAGTTAAACTTTGCCTTTGGTAGTAGTGTTTTGTATTCACTTCTGAAATATGGATTTATTCCCTGGCCACAGCTGAAGTGGGATTGAGGTTGATCAGCCATCTCATTCACCTCTCTTCTGAAGCTGGCAGTTATTTTACCCAAATGTAAATCCAAGCACAGTTGATAATTTGCTTTAGGGTAACTTCCAGAGAGTTTGGCAGAGGGCTGCACTGAATTTGACTTTGTCTGCCAGGACATGATTCCACCACCCATTTGTGTTCCCAGCTTTGCATTCTCTAGGACACACATCATGACACTGGTGTTGTACTGGTGAGTAAACCCATCTCATTGCTCTGGACACTTTGAAAAAAAAAAAAAAAAAGAATTACGTTTATTGGTCAAATGACAGCATAACTGTGCCAAAGGAAGTGTAGGCCAAACAGTGCTAAAGGGAAAAAAAATAAGGAGAAGAGGATAAGAAGTCTGCTCTGATTGTGCTAGTGGCCAAACTTCTGCTGCTGGTGGATCCACAAAGGTGGTGCAGACATACCAGAGGTTGCTGACTAAAGGCCTCATCGTTGTTCCAAGGAACAGACAAATCAAAACTGTGTGGATAGACAGGATGGTGCTAGTGTAGAGATGAATGTGTATGCTGTACAATGACATGACAGCCTGTTTCACTTGACCTGCAATGCTCACAGAATAGGAGGTACTGCAAAAACTGGCGAGGGCTGACATCTCTATCCTCTGCCAGATAAATGAATAGACATCCGTGGCCATTTAATACTCAGCTATCTTTTTAGCTTGTAACATCCTTTAATGACTTATTTCCTGTAATGCTTTTCTCTCTTTTTCCGGTACAAGCTGGAAAATATTGACAGCAGGCAGTGGGTCTGCCTGCTTTGTTTGTTCTCTGCTTGCATGTTGGGGAAAAGGTAAAAGGGCGACAGAACCATGGAGACTCCCTGGAGGAGGAGGAAGATGGATCCTTCCTGGGGAAACATCTGGGCGCAGCTGGAGCACAACATTTCCAGAAACCGGAGCATGGGGGAGAAGAGCAAAGAGTCTCAGGCAGAGACTTTCAAGAGGGGCAGGGAACATCCACAGGTAAGAAAAGCGACATTTTCTGGGATCCATGGGAAACTGAGCAGTTTTCTTCAGTCCAGAAAGCTGGCTGTCACTAAGCCTGGATACAAAGAGGTCTGTCTCTCTGCACAGCGTGGGAGGCAAGTGTTGTTTATAAACTTCTTAAAAGCTCTGTTCTACCTGCTTGAATCACTTTGAGTTTGATGGGTATAAAAAGTGATGTATTCAAATTTCTAAGGAAACATGACTTTGAGTTTGAAAGTGTTGTTTTTTTGGGGGGAGGGGAGAGAAGGAGGTCAGTACTGCAGGAAAAAGTCCAGGCCAACCCATCTCAGGGTCTGGTATGCACAGACTCCTCCTCAGACAGCTAGATCACAGCCACTTTTCTGACTTCTGCACTGTACCAGTTTTGCACCTTCTGGTTTGGCAACAATGAAATATAATCTTTCATTTTTTTTTCTTCTTTTTTGAGAAAATATATCCTGTTTGTTTTCATAAGTGCTTAAAAATATTCGGAAGTGTTTAAATGAGGCATAGGTCGGTGTACCAATTATTGTGACAGGCTTAAGGAATGCTATTGTATTTATGCCTTACAAGTCACCTCAATCACAATATCTGTATTTGAAGGAATAGTCTATCAACAGTTATGTAATAAATCAATAACTGTAAACTTTTATTATTATTATTATTATTATTTTTAATGTACAACATTGAGGAGGATTAATTGATCAGGAAAAGCAAAAGATCCTCTAATTCCAAGAGGGGTGGGCATTTTTTTTAAACTTCTTTGCTGTGTTGAGAATTGCTTGGTTCCTAGCACTGTGCTCTCCATTCTTTAAAATTCTTCACCACACGTTTTGCTCTGCCAGCTCTTGTAACAATTGTAACAGTCTGTATGTGTCAGTGCAGGTGATGCCATAGCAGGCAGCCATACTCTCAAGTCTGATGTGATGGACAGGGAACAGAAAATAATTTATCTCAGTTGTGCTTCGAAGCAACACAAACAAGAGCCAGACTGAGAAAAAACCTCCTGTTTTCAGATCTCTGTATGGAAAACTTCCAGATAATTGGCTCCTCTGAGTAATTGTTTTCCATTTAATTAAGGTAGAAACAAAAGATCAAGAGCCAAGATGTCCACAGTCAGAGATAAAATCATGGGACACAGAGTTCAGGTGTAATGAAGGAGATTTTTGTTTTAAAATGTTGCATCTGTAGAACAAGTGAAAACCCACAAGGAGGAAGAGTGTGAACTCCTTCCTCTTACCATCAGGCAGCCATGTAAAAGTAACCTCAGCAATGCCAATGCGCAACACAGAGGCATAAGAAAATTCAGTATCGGCTCAGGTGAAACTGTTAGCCTTATTTTGTGCTCAGAAGACAGCAAATGCAAGCATCTCTAACCTTACCTTGTCAATTCAAACATGTTTCCAAGCTGACATTTTTTGCTTATTTTGCAATTGCAAGCCATGCACTCTGCATGACTTATTCTGTGTAAGGGAAATACTGGTTTTCAGTCCAAAAGTACTTCATCAAATCTATGTTCTTGTGAATGCAAGAACATTTATGCAAGTCCCAGAAGTATGACTTTCCCAGGAAAATATTTGGACAGCCCAGTTTCACACTGGCATTATTACATCCCTTTAGATCAGTAAGATTAGTAATTCTGGAGCTCAGGAGCCACAGGAAGAAATTCTATTTTCTATTTTTTCTCTGTGCCTGTACCCTCCATCAGTTTAAGACTTTTCAGAGATCATCTTTTCAGTCTGGAGACATCAACAGTTAGGAATCATGTGAGGTATATGTAGAGTTAGGTGTGCAAGAGTGAAGTCTATGGGAGCTCCTTGTCAGCATGCAATGATAATAAGAAATCCCATGTAAGCGTAAGCCTCATTCATTAAAAAAAGCTATGGCTCTCCACCTTCAGTAGCTGACTCCTGAAACTAGAGTCTCTTGCTCAGAAATCCCAAAAGCAGGGAAGAGGCAGACCCAATACAACTTATTCAGCGTTCTGAAGCATTCACTGCTGTATTCAAACTAGTTTCTCCAGTCTTCAGATGTGGCGGAGCGGGGGGAGTTGAGTGTGGGTTTTGTAGTTTCTTCTACTGCATTTTTGCATGCTGTATGAAATAGTTGAATGGACTTAGGACTGTTCAGATCTCTCCAGGCTTTGAACTTCTCTTGAATTACTATATGCAAAGTAGAGGCAGTTTAAGAGGAGTAATTGAGAGAATTTCTCTCTAACTTACTTGCGACTTGGTGGTAATAAATTCCCTTGGGAAGTGGGTGTGGTTGTTCAAGTCATGTTGAGATTTAACCTTGAGTCTCATATATCTAAATTGAAACTCTAAATTTTGAATAAAAGATAAGGACATTAGAAAATAAGGACAAAATATACATTATTTTGTTTCTTAATGTTGTAGAAGAACCACATTTTTTTTTCTTTGTGTAAGAAAACCAGTCTCACAAGGCCTCACAAGGAAGAAGAGACAATGGTACTTCCATCATTTGTGAATTCCCTTCCAAGGCAGAAGAAATTCTTTGTGTGCCCCAAACATTTTATAAGCAAAAATTAGGTATCTGAAATTTTCAGGCCTTTCTGGAGCAAGGAGCTGCTGAGTGAGGGCTTCAGGCAGGTGAGTTTCAGATTCAATGTGTAAATGCCGGACCCTTTGTATGACTCCAGGTTTATATTGCCATCCTGTGTTCTTGTGCTTCTGATGGCTCCATGAGAAAAGCCTTAAAGAGCAGGAACACCCCCTTTCTATAATTGCAAGGTGAAATCCCAAACAAATGGCAAGGCACCCTTCAACTTCACTCATGCCAGGAATTCACATGTGGTTAAAAGATAACTGGTTTTGTTTTTATTGTACGTCTTTCCCCTTTGTTGATGAGCCTTGGCAATGAACCTAACATAATGAGACTTACAGAGCTTCCTTGGACAATATTATTATTAAAAAAAAAAAAAAAAGTAAAAGGAAGCTGTCTAATGTATCTAATAATAACTGAATGACAACTAACTATTCACATGGTTGTCAGCAGGGAATGTATTTAGTAACTAAAGGGGGAGGGGGGCAATCTTATATTCCTATGAAAAATGCAAAGCACTAAGCAATGAAGGATGGCAGAAAATATGCATGTCCACAGCAAACAATGGAAATAACTTTTCATTAGCACCATTCTGAAATACTTAGCTACAGTTCTGACTGAATACTTGATATGCAGTTAATGAGTGAGTTAGCATATAGCCTGCTTTTCCATCCATGGCCAATCGCAGTCCTTATTTATACACAGATAATGTTTTATGACAAAAAATGTAAATCGGATTTCTTGGTGACCTAAGAATATTGCATTCCAGTTTAAACATTTTTCCATCCTATTATTCACAAAAGGATTTTTGTTGTCCAATTGGAAAAACAAACAAAACATTTGTCCCAATATTCAGCTTTGTTCTCACTCCTTCAAATATTTCAGATTAAGTGTTGTAACTACTATGACTAATACCTTCTGTTTTTCACTTATTTATTTTCAGACCATGGTGCCAGGATTTGTCATTCTTATTTGCCATTATGTCTTTTGCACAAGTTTTTACAACATCTTGTTTTGTTACTAATTAAAATGTAATTGTTATAACCAAATTGTTCCTGCCAGTTAGAACACAGAGCAACAGCAGCTATTCTAGCTCCTTCCTGTCTCCTGGGATATTCTAAACTACAGTTTTACTTCATATTAACTGATTATAAATTGACTTGGTACTGTTATTTGTTTTGTGAAATTGTTCTACATATGGCCAGCCTGTTTGTTTGGCTACGGGCACTTCTCAGCTATTGAACCCAAACTGGTTTTTGTTTGGGGCAAACGTTTGTGTAATGTCCAAAGTGTTCTTCACAACACAGTTAACAAGAAAGTAATTGATCTGCAAATTGTCCTAAAATCTGTCTACTTGGATGGTTCTCTGTGAGTTTATATTACAGGGTAGCACAAATGTGGCACATGGCACATGAAGTGCTTTGGCTATCGGGTTGTACTCTGTGTTGTGCTCTTTTTCTCCTGCTTCCTTATTCCCTCATTTAGTAAGACATGTCACAGTAGATACTTATGAAGAACACATTCCAGTCTGTGCCATCACAATGATCAAGATTTTGATGGATTTAGTTTACGTGCATGGGTTTATTTTTTTTTTATTTTTTTTTTTATTTTTTGATGATTTGCTTACATCTTTGACAATATTAATGTACGTACATCTTTCTGGTTGCTTCCCTCCCCTGATTTTAGCTGCATGTTCAGCCCGTCCTAGTTTGGCCATGGCCATGTAATATATTTTTCATCAGTGAATCACACCTACTCCCATGCTACTTAAAATATTTCCTTTTTGTCTAAAGTTTCACATGTTTTAGTTAGATATATTAAAATCCCCATCCATTACCAAATGCTCCGTTTTATCCATGTGCCACTGCCTCTTGCAGGCACTGTTTTTGGGATCCTGCGTGAATGAGCAGGGCTTTCCTGAGGTCAGGGGAGGAGAAGGGTGTGCCATTAAATCCCCTTTCTGCCTTCCTGCCAGGGTCACCTCCTGAGAGGTGATAAGGGCCTCCCACTGCTGCTATTGTTGCACTGGACAGCTCTGCAGAGAAGTTCCTGGGCAAGGTGTGGGATGAAAGTGCCTTTGTGCTGCTGTCCCCCAAGGTACAGGGAGCCAAAGTCTGGTCTCAGCACAGGCTGGAGTCTTTTGTACAGATCCCGTTGTATGCAACTGTGCAGCACTCGGTGTTGGAAATAGGATTCCAGACTCCCATTAAAGCCTCACATGCTGAAATGTTAATATTTCATAATTAAGAATATTACACAGAAATTATGCTGCTATGTTATGTACAGTTTTTCCTATTCATCAAATTTCAGATTTTATTTTGCATTATTTTTTTGGATGCATTTAAGCATTTTTCATCCAACTTTGCTGGATAATCACTTATCTGTCATCTGTTAATGTCTGCTTGACAGCTAAACAGCTAAGTCCTGGCATGACAGCCAGGGATATTTGCTAGTTTACTGCTGTTGCTTTCATGTTCATTGTTTGTTCTGTAATGGCCCTTAAACATTTCCCATGCCTATTTGGGCTAGAATGATTCTTTACATGATGCCTTAGAGGAAAATAAGGTTTTTCTAATAGCAATTAAAATTAGCAGTGATATTAGGCTAAGAATTTAAAATCACATCTCATTCCTCTGCAACTTCCATTTTATCACTGAAAAAAAATATCAATTTTCAGCAACGCTGTATATCTCATGCATAATACACAGCTTCAGTGATTTACTTCTTGTTTTGGCACAGGCACTGTTGAATGATATAAGAGCTAATTTTGTTTTTTGCCTTTAATAGCTTATACTGTCTGCATAATGAACCCTGTCTGCTCTTCACCAGGAGAGTTAGACTGTTCAGACACTTCTGTTGGTACAAATTTCCTGTTTGTTCCCTCAGAAGTTTCCCTTTTCCGCAGTTTGAAAGAAGAGACCACACATGAATAAGGGTGAGACAAATCCATGGCCTTGGGATTTCTTCTGAAGGTGGTTTTCACAAAATGGATGCTAAAAATAGGAGTGGAACAAAATAATGAGATGAGAATCTTGGGATAAAAGAATCGCTAGTAGCACTGGAAGGCATTCCCTGCCATGCTACGCATTTTGATAAATGACATTGTCATGTTTCCAGTGGATCAGCTGAGGAATGGTGCCATAAGTGGAGAGATGCTCAAGGAAGAAGAGGCTTTTTCTTAGCCAGAAGTAGATTATTTATTTATTTATTTATTTATTTAGAATAATGGCAAAGAAATAACAGTGCAGACTACCAAATAGATGAAGAATTTGAGATATATAGACATTTGGGATGTTTTACCAATTGGAAGTATTCCTAGAAACTGGTCTTCTTTTGGATTTAATTTCCTCTATTAAATAAATAAATAAATAAATAAAAAGCAGACAAACAAGAAAACGCAACACACGCACACACATGAAAACAGTTCAAACAGAAATGAAAGGGGAAAACTGGGAGAAGCTAGTGCCACCTCTACACTTAATGTTTATCGTACAGTAAATAAGGCAAATAATGGTAAAGAAAGTTGTGAATAGAGATAAAGGAATACCGAAGATTCTAGAAGAAAGAACAAATGCTTTTAAGAGTAGGTTACAGCTGAGAGGTAACAGAACCGCTGGAAGGCAGCAAAGCTGGGGTAAAAATCCCGTCTAGGAATGGGGACCAGGCAGCAAGGAATGATGCACGTGCACATATGTTAATGCAAGCCAACATATATTGCTGGGATGTTTTTATGTTTCTGAGAGGGGAGCTAGCATGGTTTTGTGTGCCAGTTGTCTTAAGCTATGTAAGAGTTATCATAAATGTTTACGATAAATCATTCTATGTTGAGTGAATGCAATTTAGCCTAAAAATAAATACCTTTTACAGAGAAAGGCTTTGTGAGATTGGTAAGTGGATCTAAGTGTAGGAAAATAATTTTCTTAGTAATAAAAAATGTGTAAGTGCATGCATCTGTCTGCCTGGATTCAGGTGAAGTGTTCAGATCCTAAATTTACAGTGAAACAGTGACAGAAAATAAACAAAGTCAATGCTGAACACACACGCTTTGCTTATGCATTTGTGTTTTCATAAAACACGGAGGTCTGCCAGCTGCATTCGGTAGGCAGAAAAACAAGTAAGTTGAAGCTCTCAGAGTGTAGCCATTGCATTCAGACAGGTGGGATCCCTGCAGGCTAAACTGCAGTGATACCAGCTGGAAATCAGAGGATGAAAGGGGAGAAAATGCCCTCTGGGGACTCTGGTATGACGCAGGCACTCAAAGCATGTCTTGAAAAAGCTGAAGGCCAATTTTAGTGCTGAGGTAGAGCTAAGCTTCTACCCCATTTGAAAAATGTCAAGAGAATTGGTATAGATTAAGTGATGCCACGCAGTGCTTACACATTTTCTGTAAATCCCCGACAACTCTATCTGCCCGATTAAGCAGTTTCCAGCTATGAGATCTGGGAAAACTAACATAAAGAGAAAGGGAAATGGGCTGGTGATATTCATCTTGTTCCACCTGCCTCAAGTGATTCTGGCTGGAGCCATTCGCACATCTCTGTCCCAAGTGCTCTGTGAGAATAGACACCAGTCTGATTTTGGAAAATATCTGTAGGCACTAAGAGTGAGGATAGTGCTTTCTGCAGAGAGGTCTCAGTGAGGTCTCTGTCAGAGGACTTTTGTACTATGCCAAGATAGTTTCCTTCTGTTTGTAACAGCACCGTTTGTCACCTGTGCTCTGAGGGCATGTAGCAAAGATGGAGCAGTTCGGCCTGAGAGGACCAATATGTATTTCATTACTTTTATTCAAGCAAAACCTGTAAAAGCCAAGGGATTTTGCTTGCATGGATAATATCTGAAAAACACTTTTTGCATTGAGCTGAAGTTTTAAAAGCAAGAAACAACAATAAAAGGTACAAACTAATAACACAACTGATGAGAAATGATGGAAAGTAAGAATGAAGTATGGGTTGGTCTTTGTGTGAGGATTACTAGATATGGGATGGAGGGAATAATACAAGTTGTTTTTGATGTCTAAATTGATAGTCAGGGCTCATATTAATTTCTATAAATAAGAACAAATGATATACACTGAAAGAAATACCTGGAAGGAAATTATACCACTTTGAGGTTATTTCCTTGACTGATTTTTCAGTGAGTTTATGGCAAATTCCACTGCCTCACTCTGAATTATAGTGTGGCGATGTTTTCCATGTAGTAGCTCAGCAGCAAAACAAGTGTCTCTTCCCAGATCTTTCCACCATTACACAGAAACCATTGATTTTGTCTGCCTTAGCAAGGTAGAGTTTGCTTGATATATTGTGTGAACCTTTGATATACATTAGCTACAGAAGCTACAGCAGATATGTTATCTCTGGATGATGTGGAAGATAAATGGTGCAACTGGCACACACGGGCTGCGCTTTGCAGTCACTTAGTTGGCATGCAAACATGGTAGGTCATAAAGCAAGCTGTCACTCTTTGACAGAATCACAGAATCATTATGGTTGGAAAAGACCTCCAAGATCATCTGGTCCAACCATCACCCTACTACCAATGTCACCCACTAAACCATGTCCCTAAGCACCTTAAGTTCTAGCGTTATAAACAGAGTTAGTTGTCTGTCCAAGCTTGCAAAAAAAACAAAACAAAAAAGTATTCTGTCATATTTGGTGAATATAAACTTTGGATATGTTCTGTTCCTCTTTATAATAGCATCATTGTCATGTGTCTCAGTGTGACTTAAGAAATGTGTGCTCATGATGTACAGTATGGTGGTTTAATAAACCACCATCAATAAGACTCAGAAAATATTCCTGTAAATATTCCTCTTCACTTAGTGAAAACGTAAATGAACAGCCAAAAAAAACACCCACCTATTGTATTAGGTACTCTATATATTTTGGAAAGGTCAGTGTAAGGAATTGCAGTAAATCTAGGACCACCTTCAAACAGATTAACCTCCAGGTAAATTTGTGAGCAGTATTGCTCTCTATTAACAAGATGTCTCTGAAGGCCTTGGGCTAGCCAATAGGAGACGACAGTCCCAGGGATTTAGGTAAAATTTAGGTCAAATGAATGATCTTTAAAGCATATTTCAGAAAATGCTCTAAAAAGTAAATCCAATTGCAACGCAAGCTACAGCTCAGCAGATTGCATGCCCTGTGCTTCACCAGGAGAAAGTCATCTGAAGAGCAAGCGTTTTTATTTAGAGGAGAAACTAAACAAATGGGAAAAAATATATAATCTGAAGCTTTTTTAAGATTATGGGCTAAGACTTCTTGATTAACTTACTCAAATTAAAAATCAGTAGTTAAGCGTGGTGTTTAAAAACATGATATAAAATGTTTTATTTAAAAGATAGCATAAGAAAATATCCAGTGCTTTCAAAATAAGGAATTTAATTAAAAACGAAAATGTGAAACTTAAATGTTGTGACCTTTTTATTTGCCCCACTCCCTGTTTCTGGCTGAATTTATGTGCTGATGTTATCCCAAGTTCCCCAGTTCCAGTCCCCCCAGAGTTCATTTACTTCACACAAAAGCTTATTTGCTCAGCTCTGATGCCAGGCTTAAATCTCACCTTTTTTTTTGTAGCAGTGCTTTGGAAAGAGACCAAATTTCTAAAGCTTGTGAGAATCAGAGAAAGTAGCTTGCTAAAATACTGTATTCTTTCTTTCTTTCTTTCTTTCTTTCTTTCTTTCTTTCTTTCTTTCCTCTTCCTTCCTTCCTTGCTTCCTTCCTTCCTTCCTTCCTTCCTTCCTTCCTTCCTTCCTTCCTTCCTTCCTTCCTTCCTTCTCTCTCTCTCTCTCTCTTTCTCTCTCTCTTTCTCTCTCTCTTTTTCCAGAAAAAAGTACTAATTCTGTGATGCCCAGCCTGTGGTATACAGATGGTGATAGTCAGTACAGTTAGCATGTTGTAATAACATAATATTTCATTTCCTGACCTCTGAAAATTGATGTCATTTATATTCTTCACATGGTAGATTTAACTGTTTCAAAAAGCTTGGAGGACTACCTGAAACATTATATTCAATATCAATGTGTGTTTCAGACCAATAAAATGAAAGATTTTACAGATAAAGCTGAGTTTTTCCAGAGAGATTAATTATTTTTATGACCCTAGTAGAGAAGATACAATGTATGAAAGAGACCTACCTTTTTTTTATTATTATTTTTTTATTTTTTTTTCCATTTGAGAAAGTGAGAAGTATGTCTCTTCAAAGTGTTTCCAACGTGAGAGTCAATAAAACCAAGCCAGATTTTGCAACTAGATTTAACAGACCATAGTAAGCCTAGACATATATTTCCTACAATGTTACACAATTTTGGCGTGATTTAATAGAACACATAGCGTTTGTGATTACTGCAATGACCATCCCTTTACTTGTGTGGTGCCAGGCATGCACACTGTGCTTTGTGTACGCCTGTTACTTATAACCCGGTCTGAAGTGGTTCAGGACAGGGGGCAGAACCTGCTCCCGTGTTAGATCTTGCATGCAGAGGTTTTGGCTTAATCTCCCTGTACACAGCTGGGTGTTTCTACGCAGCCAGTGCATGCAGATGAAAGCAGGTGATTTTAGTGCCATCATCCCTCCATCAGCGCTCCTGAAACAGAGAGGAGGCAAAACAAAACAGGACCTGGGAGTGAGTTTTCAGTGATAGGTTCAATGAGCACATTGCTAAGATGCCTTTGAGATTCCCCTTCCTCTCCACTTTCAACCAATGTCTCTGGCCTGTGTGAGCTGTTTTGGCTCTATGTGCAGAGCTATACAATGTATGGCATTTAATAATTAAAAGTCTTCTACCATCTTCCACCATTAGCAGCAGAGGCAGTGTGTTGAAATGTCAACAGCAGCAGTCCTCACAGAAAAGAAGTAATAACCGAATGTCTTTTCACACTCTAGGATCTGAATCCAGGAGCTACATCATTTAGAAGCTGTGCCTCCCAAAGGCCACTACGAAGTCCACGTAATATACAGAGTGAATGGTAGTCAGACTAAGCACTGACGGGGTAAAGTAAATGAAAATAACCAAAGGAAACAATATAGTACAGTGCAACATAGAGAAAATGAAAATACGTGAGATTCATTGTATATGCTAGATTATACACATTGGTGACTATATAACATCTTGTGTCTGTCACGTATTTGTTTTATTTACTCTGAAAGCTAGAAAGGAAAATGGTCATAAAATATTTAAGAGTCAGCCTAAGTGGAAAAAATGTTTTCCCAGGATAATGGACTCTTCCAGCTATTAGGCAATGAAGCAAAGTAGAAACATTTATTTTTCCAAGCAGAAGGCATGGCTTCTGAGATAAATCTCTACGATAATGAACATAAAGCAGACATACAATATAATTAACCCAAAGGAACCTGATTGTACACAGCGTGTATTGAGTGAGCAGTGATGGTTGTGGCCTGACTCCAAAGCGTCACCGTGGGGCTCAGGTCCCCTGCCTGCAGCAGGGCTTACCGTGGTCAGCAGAGGCAGCAGTCTCCAGCAATGTATGTACTCACAGAGAGCGGCACTGTTACAATACTTGCCTTTCCTTTCTAACAGAAGTGGCATTTGGTAAGGGGCAGGCGCTGACAGACTGCTCTTTCTGCACAAATGTCCTTTATTTTTTTCCCATGCATCAAAGCCTTTGCAATGGGAGAAACTTCCAATCCTGCTTTCCAGTGATCCTTATAGGTGGCATTGCTTTCCCCCGTTAGTTTTAATGCAATAGCTGCCCACCTCTCTGCTTGCCTAAAGGGACTCTTTCCCCCCCAAATTTCCAAACGCATCAAGAGGTGGGTTTTTAAATTCCCTCCTCATGCACCTCTTGTGCTTTACTCTGGGCCAAATTAACACTTTGTTTTCCTGCTGACTTCTCACACCTCTTGTCTCAACATTCTGCAGACTCAGATTAAACGTAATTTTGATGGCACAAACTATCTGAAAATCTCCCTGGCTTCTCTACCTTTCTCAGCATTTACTCTTTCTTCAATATTTGTTCAACATTTTTAATATTCCTTTTACAAAATCTCATTTTTAAATGTTATCTCTCGACAGCTTTTAAAACCCCTGAACTTGTATTTCTTTATCTATTTCAGAAATATTTAATTTTGCCTTAGTAGTAATTCCCTTCCATTCTTTCAGGAAAAGAGTCGCCAGCCTGAAAATGTAAAGAAGTAGAAGCATTTCTAATTACTGTATAAAACACTTCGTTAGGATATTATCACAAGAAAGTAACTTGAACTCAAATACCTAAGTACATAGTCTAGTGATACTTGTAAAAACAACAACAACAACAAAAAACAACAACAACAAAGCAGGATTAACTTCGTGAGCTCAGAATGAAATGCAAGCCTCTGCTATTGCAGGTGCTAGCTCTTTTGCCTGGGCAGCTCAGGCTGAACTTGTGACAGCTTCCCTTGATATGAAATACAGGTACTTGATGCTGGGGCTATTTGATCTTAAAATGTCACTGAGGCTATTTGTTCCGGGTCATATCACTTCAAACAAAGTATTTTAAACTCTTCTCCTCCTTTCTTCTTATCTTATGGGTGGATATCTTTGCTATTGCTTGCCGTAAAACCAGCAAACATCTCTTGTTCTTTTATCTTAAATCACTGCTTTCCTAAGTTGATACAATTGTCTATGCTGAAAACTGGATATATTGGCTACCTATAATAGGTATAATAACAGTAGTAAATAAACACTGCCGTCCTGTCCCAAAGTGCATTTAATATTTAACATTTTCATAGCCACTGCTCTGGCTCATGGCCACAGTCAGTAGAAGCAGAAATAGCTGGGGCTTCTCATTACATCTCTGTTATGCTTAACCTCTCTATTTGGTAGCTGTCATTAAAGTCATGTTAAAATATGACAAAATAGGATTCTGGAGTTGGCTTATGCAACAGTACAAAGAGTCAATTTTCAGTATTTTATGTCAGATTAATTTATCTGATTCAATCTTATTGGCAATGGGAAGATTTAAAAGCATATTCATATAGCAAATGCAGATACTCAGCCGTGCTCTGCTTGCCCTAAGGCCTGAGCTGGAAGTGTTGGGTGGCAAAGTTTTAGACGGAGATGGGGAGCTTCATGCAAGCCCAGCCAAGACTTGAAAAAATGTGTGGTAATCCTCATGAGGCTGGTGTGTATTGGTTACAGGTACTGGATGAGAGATATGTACAATACTGCTGTTTGCAGCATAGATTTACAGTCCTATGTCTCAGTGAAGCTGGGGAGACAGTGCTGTTGTGGATAGGTGAATTGGTGAACTGGTGAGCTGCGTTTGGTGCAGGCATTGAAATATTCAGGGGCATAAAGCCAAAGCAAAAACATCCCCATTTTGTTGCTGAAGGCAACAAAAAGAGTTTGGGAAAAGAAAAACCTTTGGAATCTGCTATAAGTCATGCTGTACTGGTACAGTGCATGTTATACTTTCCTTAGAAATCAGGTATTTATATGTGGTTGTCCAATCTGGACTTTATATTCAAATACAAACTTGTGTTTCGAGTACTTCCCTCCCTCCTTGTGTTAGATGGGAAGGTGCAAAGAGGACGGAGCCAGGCTCTGTTCAGTGGTCCCAGTGCCAGGACAAGAGGCAATGGGCACAAACTGGCACACAGGAGGCTCCCTCTGAACATCAGGAAGCATTTCTGTGCTGTGCAGATGTTGGAGCACTGGCCCAGGTTGTCCAGAGAGGCTATGGAGTCTCCTCCTCAGAGATCTTCAAAAGCCACCTGGAGGTGGCCCTGCTTGGGTAGGGCATTGGAGCAGATGGCTGCAGAGATCCCTTCCAGCCTCAGCCGTTCTGTGAGGACTCACCCCGTTTAAACGCAGTCAGGTGTCACAGCACTAGGTCAAACAAACTTAAAAATATAAATTAGTGATATGGCTGAAAATCAGAGGTTAATTTAAACAAATATTTGGTAAGATTATGATTACTGTCTATGCAGTTGAGAACTCTGATTTGAAGATTGCTACATGGGTAAGAGGAAGGAAATGTCTCCATATGTATGCTATCTTTTTTTAAGGAAATCTAAACTATACTTGAGGCCACTAGAAGTGAACATTGCAAACCCAAACTCATTTAAAGGAAGCCCAGGAAAACAAATGTGTCCTATTGTAATCATTCTTGCCTGCTGTTTCGGATTCTTCCCCTGTGTAAATACAAAATAAGAAGACGTTCATATCAGTTCTGCTCTTGCAGACATTATTTTAGTGGCACTCACTGACTATATTTAAAAAGCTGTGCAGGCTGGCAATATCTACACAAGGGAGAACAAAAGTTTAAAAGCATAATTACATTGCCAAGTCATTTCCTGAGGGGCTTGTAGGGTGGCCAGCAAAGGCTCCCACAGATAAGTGAAGAAACACCGCTCTCCGCTTCCTCACGATTACACGTCTTGTTTTGTTTGACTGTGGTTATGATTAGTATTTCCACAGTGCCTGGGAGGGCCAAGCCAGGCTGGGAATCCTGTTGTTTAACTGCAAAGGGGGAGTCAGACAGACAACACTGGTTCCAGAGCACCTGTTGAAAAGAGATTACATTTGAAAGATGAGCAAGAGACATTTCCAACACTGGCGGCTGAGCATGCTCAAATATACCCTCACAAATACACTTGCAGCTCAAACAGGCATTTTCCAGACAAATAAACAAACGTATATTCACATCAATATACAGATCCATGGTCTGTCTCCTGCTTCTGAAAATTTGGCTCTGTGTACGTGGAAGTAGAAAACAACAGCTGTGAAGGAGGGAATTTGGAGTACAAATGAACACCAGAGCCAGCTGTAGATTTGCATTCTTTGACATCTGGTGCTGAGCAGACACTGGGGAATTCTGTGACAACAGGAGACTATGCATCTGTCGGCTAAATCTAGCATTTCTCTTTGGGATGTTTGCATGGATGAGATTGATCTCAGAGAGCCGTTTTAGGCCAGAACAAAATAAAGGAGGAGGACTGTGTATGATTCAGACCCTCAATTTGTATGCAGAGCTGGCAGGTTGCAAGGAGGTTGCCTTGAATTGGGATTGCACATCTGTTCTGCCAGAATTTGCAAGATAGCTTCTACAAAATGCCAATGTATTTGATTTCAGAAATGCTGTGGCTTGGGGCTCCATTAGAGCCTTTTGGAGCATGATAAAAAGGGTTAGGGGTGTGTGTGTGCCTGTGTGTGGATGTGGGGAATCCCATTAAAGGGGAGTGACCAATACTGTTTAAAAGAGGGATTGTCAACACTTCTTAAGATCAACTGGCATATCATGATAAGCCCAAATATTCAAGGAAAAGAAGGGCTGTGACCATATGATATCATCCCATCATCCCTTGAATTAAAGTAATTCTGTTCTTACTTTTTGTAATTTGATTTAAACTGCAGTCTTTTTTAATGTTAGCAGGATAAACACAGCCTTCACAAAAAAGCACCGAACATCTTCTTCTCTTAACCCTGGATAATCGAGGGTGGGTGTAGACTGAACCCGGTTGGGGATGCTCTGAAGTCTGTGTCTGCAACCCTTCCACCTCAGACATCCGAGCAGCAGCAGGGCTAACGAAGACTGCCATTTCTCAATGTGTGCACACTTCACAATCCCTGCTATGCCCTAAATCCCTAAAAATGATTGGCCGTGCAGAGGATGAATTAAGCCTTCCTCCTTCCTTCCTTATTTTCCTTCTCAGACAAGCATGTGCTACATTGGGATGCTTGCATTGCTTATGTCTGGGGATGATGCCTGTCCCAAGTAATTCCTGCAGCAGAGGGAATGCCAAGGAGCTTTTTAGAGCTGCTGGTTGTAGGCATGTGGGGGAGGGTGATCCTCAGTTACCAGTCAGCAGGACCCTTGTCCCCATTATTTGATCACATTAATCAAATTTGAGCCATACAGTGATTTAAGAAGGACTTGTGTTACTAAGACTATTTTTTAATGAAAATTGCTATCATGCCTTTACTGTGTGTACGTGAAGAAATACCCCAAACGGCGTTGGCTGCAGGTTGTCTCATAGCAAAGTATATGTTGTGCTACACATGTGGTGGCAAGTGGTTCTCTAATACAGTTCCTGAGTCCCTTAATTATGGCTTATTACCCCATGAAGGATAAAAAGGAGCTAAACCTCTAAAGTATGCCCTATTAATGATGGCTAGGAATGTCCATATTACTTCAGCAGTGCTGCAGTGGAATCTGGCGTGCTGTATAAAGATCCACAGTTTTCCAAAAAAATACACTCCTGTAACTTTGAAGGAGAGACAGGTGGAAGTTTATCAGGAGAAAATAGGCTTTGCTGACAGCTCGTGGCTGACAAACGGTGAAACCTGATTTCTGCAAAATTCTCTGTTGGTTATAAGTCAGGCATGAGAGAAACTTGGCTCCTTTCAGATGCCTGCCAAGTTTTTACATTGGATTCAGAGGCAGCTTTTTGAAGACAGAATGCATTTGCAGCATTTAACAAGCCTTCTACTATTACTAATTCCTCTCAACCAGGAGGTAATAGCAACTTCTGCTGGTATTATGAAGTGTTTGGTATGGCAGCGCGTGGTGTTCCTGAGTGTGTCCACGCGTGTGAACGTAGCCCTTGCAATCAATATGAAACTGTGAGTGTGGCCACTACAGGTGGTATTTTAGCCATTTAATTAATGAAGTCCAGGCTCATCCTAACACACAACCCCAGGATATACGCCCATCAACCTTTCTGAAACACTAGATCGCAACACTAACATGCCTCAGCAAGGGGTGGGCACTAACCTCGTGCTAGACTTAAATCATTCCAGGCAGTCTGTTTTGAATTTCCAAATGTGGTGTCCTGTTCTAATGAGTTAATTCATTTGGTATCCATTTCCTTCTGTCAGCTGCTTTTGGAAAATAAATTGCGTATTGTTATCTTAGGCTTGTCCATCCTGTTAATTATTTAGGAAACACAGCTGAAGATTATCTGGAGTTTTCTATGGCAGAGGTTGACCTGTGGCAGTGGGACAACGATCAATCACATCTTGAAGGGGTCACAAACTGAAAAATGAGTACTCATTTTATTTGCTGTCTTCAGCATGGTGTTTAAAAATGTTTTCCTTCATTCATGCAGAGAGATAAAAACAGAAGTGTAATCACAGAAACTGCATAAGATAGTCCATCCCAGTACATCAATGCCATCCACCCGATGAGGGTGGGTATACTAACATACTGCAATTTCCACATTTGCCAGCAGCACATTGTAAATCTTTTCTATTCCTTTCTTGCTTGTCCATAGTCATTAAATTGACCATACCATGAGAATTCAGATTATATTCACTAATAGTGCTGGCATGAGGCTGGTGGGACATGAAGTCAGTGCTTCCACCCCACATCATGCTCTGGCTTTGGACTCACAAGGCAGCATTGTCCGAAGCAGTGCTGTGTTACCCCAATAATGCTCCTGCTCTCTGAGGCCCAGCCTTAGCCTGTGATTTGTCAGAGCTTCATAAAACAAAGTCAGCTGGGGTTCTTCTGACTGTCTTTTAAAAAATAAAGAAAATTCCATGAGGGACAGCTGCTGAGCTACATGAGCTATTAATTGCAGCCTTCCCAGCTCTTTCTCATCCCTCCACTACTTCCAGTAGCTTCCATGTTTATTGTGCACATCTTCCTTGGTTTCCTAGCAAGCATTTCAAGTCTGTGGATAGTCCAGCAACTAATTCCTAGAAATACCTGGTTATCTTTTCTCCTTAGTGCTCTGGTTGTGTTGCCCATGTCAAAATTTTTACACTGAGCTGCGTGCTGAGCCCACTGCAGCGCAGAGCACAGCATTGCCCGTACCCATGCTCTCCCTTCTCTCCAACCACAATTAGATCATCTCAAAATATCTGCACTGCTCAGGGGCTCTAGATTTCACGCGAGGCTTCATAGATTAATTTAGCACAACTAGTTTACCTTGGGATTTAAACAAGCTACTAATTTAACAGCCCTGAATCTTTCCTGCTGTCCCTGTGCTGAAGTCCTATGCTTCCCATAGGATCTGTGGGAATAAAGAGTATATAAAAAGAAAGAGAAGCAGGAGATTCTTAGCCTTTTAGCACTTCATCTCCCTGTGACTTTCAGACAGTTTCTGACTTGCACACTGGAGAGACTCAGAGTTTTTTTTTTATATATATGTATATATATATATATATATAATAGGAAACAGATTGAATGTGCAGGCTTTCATTGATCTCTGTGCAAGTTCACCTCTCTGAAGAAATCCCCAAAGAGTTCAATGCACTGTGCAAGGCATATATTGGACCTTGTACTCAAGTCTGTTCTCTCCTGCACTTAGTTTCCGTTCAGCAGGTGGTGGAAAGTCCTCTTTATTTTCTCTTACTGTGTTTTTAAGGATTGCAAATGATTTTGACCATCCTAGCCCTACTTTAATGCAGGCCACCGAAGTGGAGCCCTGAGAGGCCCTTTCATCCTGAGCCGAGAGCAGAGTGGGAGCAGAGCCTGGTTACACGAGACTGAAGAAATCTGTTCTCAGAGGAGTCCTCTGCAGCTGCCTGCGGCGTTGCCTGAGCACAGTCTTCACCAGCACCAGAGTGATGCATGAATCCAAGCTGGGCCAAACAACCTTCACCCTGTGCACGAATGAATTTCCATTTTTCCTGAGCGTTATGTTCCCTCTGTGGTGCTGGTGGCTCTTGGATGGCCCCACATGCCTTGGGTGGGCTGCCTGGCTCTTCTGGTGGCCGGGGGTAAATCAGATTTTCCTTGCTGATGAATAGCTGCAGCTGCACATCTGCAAGATACTCCAGGGAGAAATCAATCTTGGTCTGATTTTCAGAAATAGACTCACAAATATAAGATTTGTGGAAGAAAATGCTGGCCAGGCTTTACTTATATTCCATCATTATTTTTACAAGTTTGTCCATTTTTAATTTAAAAAATATGTCCTGTGTTCTCCATAATGCAAATCGGTGCAGTCCAACTGAAGTCTCTGGAATTACATCAAATATTCTAGTAGACAAATTGGCCCATGAAGGGAAAAGAAGCCTCTATAATGCTGTGCTGTCAACATCAGTATTCATTTTCCTTATTGTCTGTACCAAGGGATTGTTTTCTCTAGGAAGAACTCTACCTGCAATTCTTACTATCAAGAATATTGCTTTTAAATAGAAAAATAAAAAGTAAACTATGATAATTTTCAATAACTATACTACTATAGCCTTAATTTTCAAGGAAAAACATTACCTAAACTCAATTTCAGATAATGTTCTATTATGTGAAAACCACTGTTGATATAATAACTTCTATTTTAGGTTGCTAGTAAAGAGAAGAACAATGTGACCCATTTTAAAACTGGCTCACAGAAAAATATTAGCAATTCCTTTATCATTTCTGTTTAATTTTGTTGATAAGAACCATCTGATAGAAACATTTCTTTGTTGCAAAACTAACAACAGTATAGGACATATTTGACCATAACACATGAACTTTGCAATGGTAAGAAATGGATTTTATGTTTGTTGCCTGTTCAGTCTGAAAGAGAAATGAAAAAAAATAAATGGAAAGCACTCACCTCTGAATTCTTCAGTAGATGGAGCCTGGATTTTTAGTAATCTCCAAGTAATGGGAGAATCACACTCCCATGACTGGGGTGCTGCAGTGGCTGGGTACAGGCTCTTTGGGAAGGAAAAGATGGGAGGATGAGGAAGGGCAGCTGCCCTGTATTGGAGAAAGAAGCAGGGATGCAAGGAGCTCTGCCATGAGCCAGCCGAGAGCTGGTGGTCATGGACTGGCTGGCAGACCATGGGTAACATTGGTGTGGGTATCTGCTACAGACTTCCTGATAAGAAAGAAGCAGCAGATAATCAGGCCTTTTCCAGACAAACCGAAGAAATCCCTTCTTCACTGGTCCTGGTCCTCTTGGGAGCCATTAGCAATGCTGGTATCTACTGGAGGGGCAACACAGCAGGGTAAAAGCAATGCAGGTTTCTGCAGGGCATTGATGACAGCTTCCTGACACAGGTAATTGATGAGGAGATGAAGTGTGGAGACTGTGCAGGACCGTATTTCTACAAATAAAGAACTGGTTGGGGATGTGAATGTCAGGGGCAGCCCTGGTCACTGTGACTGGTGGAGCTCAGGATGCTGAGAGAAGGCACATAGCAAGTTAACAGCCCTGGACATTAGGAGAGCAACCGCTGGCCTGTTCAGGGACCTGCTCAGAACAACCCCATGGGAGGCCATCTTGGAGAGAGGGGGAGTCCAAGAGAGCTGGCTGATTTTCAAGGATTGCCTCCTTCAAACTTGAGCGTTCCACCCTCGTGCGTAGGCCTACAGGAGGCCTGCATGGGTGAACCTGCTCCTAACAAAACTCAAAGATAAAAAATAAATATTCAAGAGGTGGAGGTGGGGTCAGGTGTTATGGGAGGAATTAGAGACACTGCCCAGTCATGCAGGGATCAGATTAGGAAAGTCAAAACCCACCTGGATTTGAATCTGGAGAGGGATGTGAAGGGCAACAAGAGAGGTTTCTGCAGGTACGGCAGCAGCAGAAGGGAGACTAGTGAAAATGTTGGCCTAGAGCTGAATGGGGCAGGGGACCTGGTGGCAGAGAACAAGGGAAAGGCCAATGTGCTCAGTGCCCTTTTTCTTTGGTCTTTGGTGGTATGACCAACCTTAAGGTATCCTAGACCTCTGAGACTCACAGGAACATCTGGAACACGGAAGAATTAGCATTGTTGATCCTGATGAGGATCAGGTTAGGGAAGACTTAAAAAAAATCTGGACACACCAGGCTGTGGGACCTGATGGGATGCGACCACAAGTACTGAGGGAGCTGGCTGATGCCACCATGAGGCCACTCTTAATAATAGTTGAAAGGTCACAGAAGTTGGGTAAATCATTCCTGACTGAGTTGGTAGCCTTCTATGACAAAAGAACTAGTCTGGTGCATGAGAGGAAAGCAAGTTGTTTATCTGGAGTTTAGCAAGGTTTTTGACGCTGTCTGCCATAACATCCTCACTGTCAAATCATTAAGTACAGACTAGGTAAGAGAACAGTAACCTGAGCCAAAAATTGGCTGTATTGCTGGACTGAAAGGATTCTTATCAGTAATACAAAGTCCATCTGGAGGCCACTCACTATAGGTGTGCTCCAGGGTGGGTACTGGAGATGACACTGTTTAACATATTCATTAGTTACCTGGACAGTTGGAAAGAGTGCACCCTCAGCAGGTTTGCAGGTAATAAAAAATGGGAAGAAATTACTACTGCATCAAATGGTTGTGCTGTGATACACAGTGACCGTGACAGGCTAGAGAAATGTGCAGACAGGAAACTCATGAGGTTCAGTGAGGGAAAGTACAAAGTCCTGACCCTGGAGAAGGACAACTCCAGGCACCAGTACAGGCTGTGGGGTCAACCAGCTGGAAAACAGCTTTGACAAAAAGGACCTGGGGGTCCTGACGGCCAGCAAGTTGAACATGATCCAGAAATACAGCCATGCAACAGAGAAGGTCATCTGCTTCCTGGGCTGCAATAGGAGGAATGATTCCAGCAGGGCAAAAGAGCAGATCCATTCTCCCTGGCACTGAGGAGGCCACACCTGGAGCCTATGTCCATTTCAGAGCTTCCCAGTACAAGAGAAACCTGGGCATACTGGAGAGAGTTCAGTGAAGGGCCACCAGGTCAATGAAGGGACTGGAGCACCTCTCCTGTAAGGAGAGGCCAAGAAAGCCAGGACTGCTCAGTCTGGAGAAGAGGGGCCTTGGGGGAGAACTCACCAATGTCTATAAACACCTGAAGGGAGGTGCAAAGAGCGTGGAGCCAGGCTCTGTTCAGTGGTGCCCAGCGCCAGGACAAGAGGTCGTGGGCACAAAGTGGCACACAGTGGGCTCCTGCTGGACACTGGGAAGCACTTCTGTGCTGTGTGGGTGACAGAGCACTGGCACAAGTTGCCTATAGAGGTTGTGGAGCCTCCCTCCTTAGAGATCTTCAAAACTCATTTGGGCATCGTCCTGGGCAGCCTGCTCTGGGTGGCCCTGTTTGAGGAGAAGTTTGGACCAGATGGCCTCCAGAGGTCCCTTCCAACCTCAACCATTCTGTGAAATCTTTGCTGATATAATTTTTAAAAAGTGCTGTGTCTGATTAAAGGCCAATATTATAGGAGTGGACATAATCACATTTCCCTGCTGTTAACAGGTTCTGTTAGAAAGAATTCCCACATAAGCATTTGGGTCGTAAGTGCACACAGAATCCTGACATCCAAACAGAAAGACAGCAGGGACCTTTTCTCACCTGATGCTGGGGCAGATGGTGGGTGCTTTGCCTCTCCTCGCTAACTGTGGTCCCTAGGGGCTGGGCTGTCTCCAGACAAGGAGCACAGGGAGGGTGTTGTCCTTGGTCCATCCAGAGCACTGGCAAGGAGGAGCAGCAGGCTGCTGGTGCTGGACAGCCGGCTCTGCTGGCACTGAGGCAGCTCAGGAGCCCTTCTTTCAAGGAGAACCTGCAGCTGATTTCTCCAGCCTACTTTCTAGACCTTTTGTGCTGATCCTGCAAAGCTCAAAGGGAATAGAGCAGGGCTGGGAATATGTGTGAAAAAAATATCTCCCCCAGCCTTTTTAGGTACTGAACAGAAGGAATGTGTAACAGCATGATATTTGCACCAGTTCCACTGAGATAAAACTGCTTCTGAAAGCAGTTTTTGGTTGTTCAGGAAAACTAATTTTCTTCCCAGATTTGAATTAAACAAGGTAATTTCATTTTTTCTTCAGCTTCCTATTATTGTGTTGATGATTATCATCAATGAATTATGTTGAACATGAAGCATACAGAGCAAACTATATATATACTTTTTTTTTTTTTTTTTTTTTTTTTCTACATAATACTTTTAATAGTAAATTTTGGCCTTCATTTTTATGAAATGAAGAAACACTACCTACTCTGTTTTAGGATTAATGAATTCATGAGGCTTATTTTCACTGGCTATGAGGGAAAGACAACATTTTAAAGCAAAATGAGGTAGCTGATATCTTTCTTAATGCATTTTTAATGTATGAGACATGGCGAGGAGCAGAAAAACATTCCATGTTCTGCAATACAATTTGACAAGAAAAGAATGAAAAAAAAAAAAAAAGAGTAAGATAAAAACAAGCTAACAGAAGGTATGGAAGAGTGAAAGATACAGCCATGCTATTAGTCTCCAGTTGGATAATCTTATTGGGATTTCCAGCACACGATGAATGAATCTGATAAGTGGTGAGGGGATGAGGATGTTGTGATATTAATAAGAATGTAATTCCATATGAAACTGTCCTTCTGTGATTTATAGCTAATAATATTACTGAAATGAGGAAATGAGGCTAATAAAGGCAATCAATCCTATATAATCTTTTTTCTTTGTAAATCTGATTCTCAAAGCATTTCTTATAAAAAAAGTACAGATTTGTCTTCTCCTCCCAGCAAGCTCTGCTGACAAGATAAGTCCCACTGAAATCAATTGACAAGCAGTCCGAGGAGTACATGGATGGATGCACGCACTTCTGTTCTGCCTTGCTTCTGTGGTTCCTCTCGGGTGACAATATCCTTGGAGCCACATTTTGTTTGAGTAAGAAGGCTGCTACAGAGCACTTGGAGTGCAATTATAGATCTTACTGATATACTAGCAAACTCTTGTTGCTCTGAAAATTATCTTTGATCTTGCCGACTTAGGTACTGATCACAAAGGCTTTTGCTGTGCTGTTCCAATCTTCCCAGATCCCTGGGTATTTACTCACTTAGCTAGGCTGCACTGCACCCCGTACTGCTTGGTTTCTCTGGTATTAGTACTGAAGTAAACCAAAGCAAGGTTAGCTTGATTGTGTCCACCAATGTTATAAGAATACCACAGACCGCAGTGTATCTCCACTTTTGACTGTTATCTTTTCCACTCCAGCATGTCTTCATCTCAGTAACTGAAATCCAGCTTCAGTGAAATTTGGCAGACCTCAGAAAACTCACAGACTCTTTCTCGCCATCATGTGCCTTGCCTGTTTCCAATATAGTTTAATTACTTGATTTTCTCAGAAGGGAGTATGTGATTTAGAGTATTTATATTTATAGCATCTGGAGGAACACCTATTTATTCAGAGAAATGTCATGGGATATTTCAAAGAAAGGAGTTTAAGAAATACTGGAAGTACTTTGCTTTGCTTCAAGTACAGAATTCACAGTTCTCCTTATGAGGGTACATCTACAAGGAAATTACTAATTTGTGGATAGTTTTGTGGACACTAATTTGCAATCATCATTTTGGTGGAATGTGAAGAGAAGCTTCTGCACCTATTTCTGTCCTCAAGCCCAACACATTCCTTTCTTGGATTCTGGAAATGGAAACCATGCTCATGTAAGTCAATGGCAATAACCTTTTTGATGTCAGTGAGGTAGGATAAGATCTTGTGTAAACAGCCAGTAGTCATATCTTGTCCTTGTCTCATGAACTTTGCTGCTATCTGTTTTAACACCTTATATGCGCACCTCACCCAAATATGTGAGTAGGCACAGATATATGACAGCAAGGAGGTATAGCAGTGAAGAAAGAGATGTGTGAATACAAAGTTGGAATGAAAGTATGGCATTATGGACAAGATCGTACCACATATTTTTCCTGTGCAAGGTTTTTTGGGGGAGATCTTAGTTCTAAGCAGTCACTGAGGCTAGTGGCATGAACAGTAGATTATTGGAAAAAAATGTTTTCGAAATATATGCTCAGAATAACTAAAGTCTCATCCAAACTTGGTGAGAGCAGTCTTAGATATCACATGGGCTGAGGAAACATCAGGGACACAGTAAGAGAGAATTTGACTACTGATTTCAAAAGAAAAAATGTAGATGAAGTTTTGTCAAAAAGAAAACAAAAGATTTTAGAGTCCTGACTGGTTATTTTTTGTTTAAGGTTACTTATGAAAACCACTTAGCACAGAGCAGATTAGACCCTAGCACTGTTGTGCTGTCATCACTGTAAATTCATTAATGCTTCACTGAACTGTTCTAATGCCATTAGACTGCCGAATGTCACATGTGCTGTGTCTATGAATGCTTTCTTTGTCTCTCCACTTAGCATGGAAGATGAAAGGCAATGGAACTTAACTGATTTTTCAAGCCAAGAATCTTTGCACTCGTAAATAAAATAAGTCCCTTCAACTTAACATTTATGGCCTCCTTTCTCATGTACAAGCTGATGTAAGTACCAAGAAAAATCAGGTACATAGTGCCTCTTTAGGCTCCTTTTGAAGAAAACCAGGAAGCGAATAACTCATATGGAGATGCGTTGTATGTATCTTTAGAAAAGCACTTACTATTTCTAGGAACATTTCTGCTAATGAGAGTGTGAGAGACAGTTCTTCATATGTTACAGCATGCCCTGTTGCATTCTCATCAACTCTGATGGATGCTGGTTCTATAATTTAAACACAGTGATATAAAGAATGATATGTTAAATAACCAGAAAAAGTACTTATATATATATATATATATATATATATATATATAAAGCCTAATAGTAGAAAAAATGCCAGCATTAATAGAATACTATTAGAGATTTAAAATTTCCTGTCTCGTAAGCAGGAAAACCCAAAATGGATGCTCTCCATAGACTGCAGCACTGTCTGAATCTGCATAGAAATACCTCGAAGTAGTAGATCTAAAATATAATCATTCATGACAAACAGTTTTTTAGCTCCTGAACCTAATGAAGGTCACAATCTTCCTGTCAATAATATTACTGCTGTTAAAGTGAAGAGCAGTGTAATCTGAGATCTTGATATGTTTGGTTCTGTGGATAAAATTTGACTGTGGTGTTTTCCCCCTAGGGCAATCTAATTCTCACATGAAACATTTCCATTTTTCAAAAAGGACAAGATTAGACAGAATGCGATCCCTGGTCTCTACAAGACACCAGACAAAGGTGAGTAGAAAGGAATAAACTGTGTCAATGCCTCTCTGCCCTCTCTTTCCACATCTATCAGTAGAGCTGGTTCGCTGTGGGTGGAAACACACTATTCTTTGTAAAGTGCTGGCACAACATGCCCTCATTAGTGGAGCATACCCACTTTTATTTGGCACTCTTGCAGTACCTCATTTAAACACCGTGCTGCAGGGATTTTGTAAGTCGCTGGGATCTTAACTATGAAAGAAGTTATTCTTGTAAATTCCTGCAGCTTCCTGGGCTTGATGCACAGCATTGCTTGGCACGGTGAAAAAGCACCAGCACTCCTGTCGCAGAACAACTTGCTTCAACACCATACACTAGCAAAGAGGCTCTGTGATAAACAAGCTTTTAATTTTGTATTGCAACACTTTCAGTTGATAATTTGCAACTTGACAAAGCTGTGTGTCAATGACTATGCCAAAAGCTCAGCCCTGAACAAAGCCGCTAAAAAAAGTGTGAGTGTAGAGGAGAAAGCACTCATGGGAAGCTCACAGAAGAAGCTTTACAGATGCTTTGATCTGGTGCCATCAGTTTTATTGCTACAAGCATTCTATTTATTGCTGATGTAGAACAGTCCAGGAAGAGTCCCAAGAAATTTTAAATGATGTCTTTCAACCTGGGGAGTATCTTCTGCTTCTCTGAACTCCAAGGTGGGAGCTGCCAAAGCCAAAAATGCATGGGGACTCAGACCATTCATGAGGAACATGCCTTCTCATATGATAAGGTCTCTCTTGATCAAACTGTCATTTAATCAAAATGGATAGGTAGCCATATCTCAAAGAGCATCAGATTTTCAGCCAAAAGCCCCACTGGCTTCTCCGATATAATGCCAACCCAAGCGTGTCAGGGATGGGCCATCCCTTCTGTGCGAAGGGAATGTTGGCTGCTCAAATGCGCATTAACATACCCAAGATGAAGCCTTTCAGTGCCAAAATGAGATGCTAAGTGCCAAGCAAGAATAATAATAGAATTTAAGAGAATTTCAGCGCTCTATGAGAAATACTGTCCCACAGCTGGGAGCCAAAACCAACCTACTCCGGAGAAAGTGCTTACACACAGTCGAGCGACTTGTCAAGCAAGAAGCACTACAGGAACATAAATAGTAGAGGGCTTTTTCTGCTTACCGGACTGTTGTCTTCTTCCCTGAAACCTTCACAATGATCCTTAAGTACTGCCCTGTCTCCTGGTGCTCTTCCTCTGCCCCTTTTCCAGATGAAGAGAGGCTAGCTTATTTGCTTTGCTAATGCAGATATAACAAAGCACACTGTGCTGTGAACTAACTCCCTTCCTGTGGAAAAAATATTAGGAAGCAGCTGAGGAGATATTTAAGAGTCCTGTGTTTCAGTGTAAAACAGAAAATGTCTGTTTTCGGATTCTTGAGCTGTAGGGTGGATGCTGAAAACCGAAATCTTACAAGAAAAAATCAAAAAAGCTTCTAACAAATTCTTTAGTGAAAAAGACTTCTCTGATGCCTCTTTTTTTCTTTTTTTTTTTTTTCTTTTTTTTTTTTAATATAAAACTGCTGCATACTGATGTGTTGTGGGACATTGATAAAATAGTGCAGCCATTGGATGACTTACTATATGGAAATCTGGTGAGATTTGGGCAAAAATTTATTATATTGAGTCTGTGAGGAGACTGAATTTTTTGATTTATTTATTTTTTAATGGCAACAGTTTGGAGTTGTTGACTGGATTGGTAACTGGCAGTATCTTTGCACTTCTGAATATGAACTCTTCTGTTTACATACAAGATTTTTTTGTGTGCGTGTGGTTTGGGACAATAAGATAAACCCCTTTAGTGATTTTTTTACAATGCATCTAATCTAAGATGGGTACTACTGCATCATTTTGAATCATATTATCACCCGGAAAGAATACTAGTTCAAGAAATCAGTGTACAGGATACCTGACGTTTCCACCCCAACCATTATAATTTAAAACAAAACAGAGCAAAATCAGTTGCTTCTCCCAAATTACCTGCATTGAAACATGATTAATGAACAGTAAGAGCTAAATCTGAATGGAAATGTCTCCTGCCCCTAGGTTCCAGCTGAACTGTTTTGAACTGATGAACCAAGGATGTGGGCTAGTGGGAATTTCTAGCAGCATTACCTTGTCTCATGCTGTCCTCCATCTTTTACTGCCTGGTCTCCTTTTCAATACTTGCTCCTCCATAATTATTGTCTGCAGGTGACCACTGGACTTTGAAACTGTAAAGTGCTTTCCATATCTTTTTGCTTCTTGTTATTTTTCCTTTGAAATCATATAGCTTGTTTTCTGTTGCTAAGATTACAAGTGACATGACAAGATGAAAAGGGAAGACAAAACTGAAAGAATATGTGGAGCTCTTTAATTGCTATAAAGCATGGCAAAGTATCTCAGCTCTGCAACTGAAAAGAAAAGAGCTTTTGGAGCTGTTGTACCGAAAATCTAGTGCAGTGAATCTAATATTGAAATTAAAAAAATATGGCCCTGAAATGAAAAAAATAATTAGAAACAAAAACTATAATAAGTGGAAAAAGGATTAAGCAAATATTGATATAGAGTAGAAATTTTGGGCCTTCTCTGGAGAGGAGTCTGGTCTGCTTGCATCATATGTGGGTAAAGAATTTTGCAGTTTATTAATAGTTAGGTCATATTGTACAATATCATAAAATTTAGAATTTAGTCTGATTTAAATTTATGTACTTGCACCCTAGAGTTCAGCTAGAACTGTCTGAACAGATATTTGGTCTTTTCTGTAGATTTTTAATAAACCCAGGAAAAAAGTTGCAAGACTTAAAGAATTTCAATTTCATGCAAATATTAAAGAAAAAATGGAGAAATGAGAAAATCTGGGTAGTTACTGTCTGTTTATCTGACAACAATTTCAGCAAAAATACTGAAAATATCGATATGGGACTGCAGCCACAGAAATTTGATGGAGAGGAATATAATTAATGCTAATGACAATAGCTTTGCAGAAAGTACATTTTGTCAAATGAACATATATGATGATATAATGAGATTACAAATTTCTATGAGGCATACTGTTTGGTACTGTACGGGATTTTGATTAAAAATAAATGAACACTAGTACTGATTGAAATGAATGGTGTTTTATGTTAACTAAATGTAAAATGATAACACAAGCTGTGTTCCCATTCTGTAGACTGGCTTCTGAATTCGCTGACTTGAAAAGAGGACTTAATGTTTATACTAAACAGCGACAGAACAAGAGCTCCAATGTCTGATTCAAAAGAAAAAAAAAAAAAAAAGAAAAAAAAAAAGATTAATGTGACTGCTCACTGTGCACATAAAAAAGAAATGAATGAGAACACTGAGGTAAAAACAAGAGCTACACAGGAGGATTCTGGTGTCTGTAGCCTTAATGCAGAAAACAGGAAAATGTACAGAAAAAAAAAGCTTAGAAAAAATATCTTGGTCTTATTCTTCCAGTAAGTGTTAATGAGGTCCTCTTGTTTAGACCACAAAGAGGTGACCAAGTGGGTGTGTACATCATGGAGAAAACACAAAGCAATAAAGGCTCTTTATCAAGGCAAACAAGCATAACATGAACCAGTGGCTGGATGTTAAAGCCAGATAAATTCAAATTAGAACTGGGTACCCACGAGTTAACAGTGAAAGGGATTAACCGCTGGAACAAACTGTCAAGGGAAAGTAATGAATTCTTCATTTCTTGAGGTCTCGAGGTTGTGCATTTCTGAAAAACGTGCTTTAGCAAAACACAAGTTATTATTTATTTATAACCAAATAATTAACATGGTACACGAGTAACTGTGAAATGCAATAGCCCGTGATATTGGCAGCCAGATCACACTCCCAGTGTATGATTTCATAGCTTTACCAGAACTGGGCGTGTGAGCACTTTGCCAGTTACAGATGTTTACACATTGATAAGCAAAAGTCAGTAGAATGAATGAAGAACTGACTCTCCTTTTGCCATCATTTTACAGAATCAAATGCGCTGTTATTCTCCTGCCACTTGATCCTGTTCAGCACTTCCATGTGTTCATGTGCTTCCCAGATGAAAAGCCAACACTTTTAAGCCAACATCTGCCTCTGCTCCTCCAGTGAAAAAACTGCTCAGGCTCATTATTTAGCTCATTTTCTCCTTTTATTTTAAAGAGTAGAACAGTATTACATCTTCCCCTGATTCATATTCAGTGCTTCTTTTTTAAACATTTAATTTGCAGGTAGCAGATTTAACATCTAATAGTTTCACTGACAAAGCGCCACTCCATTTCAATAGGCATTAGATGAAACTCATAATCCTTTAGGAATCTCATCTAATGTTAAAGATCTGAAATGACTACAGTTAGGTAAATAAATATTCAGCATCTTCTTATTGCAGATTTTCCCCCTGAGCATTCAATCCTCTTCCTTGAATTTCGCCTGGGTATATCTTTAGTTCTGCTTCCTTCCTAAAGAAATAAAGAATTATTTACATAGGAGTTTTGCCACGTCAGGGCCATTAATTATGATTTCTTTTACTGTGTTTCAGAGATATCCTACTTCATCTTTTATCTCTCCTTTCCTCAGCCTACCAGGGAAAAAAAAATCTCACTTCCCTTCTACTCTTCTATTGTCTGAAAGACTAGACTTTATTTTTGTACTTATTTTACTTCACCAGCAATTCATGTTATCTTCTCCAAATTCTTAACATTTTTTATTATTTTTTTTCCAGAGCTAGATTGTGATAGGGAAATGAAAACTTATTCTCTCTCTCTCTCTCTCTCTCTCTTTTTTTTTTTTTTTTTGTATGCCCCTTAATTGCAATGTATTTCTTGTTATTTCTTCCCTTCCCTTTAACGGGGGTATTTTTAAGTCCTTAGAAGTGCATTCTTATTCCTTGAATTTTCCTTAAGGAACTGGAGATTATCCTGTTGTAGATCTATTGCCTTTTAGATGTATGTGTGAATTCTCATTGGCAGCCACAATAGCCTTGTCTTACACATCTGAATACTGGGACAATATATGCCAATTATGCCCATTAGTTTAGAAGTGTGAGCTTCTTCGCATATTCCTTTCACCTCTTGTTTACTCCTACAGATACAATTTTGTACTTAGGGATTTTATACCTGTGCTGTAGTGTATATTTGTGTACACACTTTCAGCCCAATTTGTTGATATTTTAATTCCAAAGAAACCGTGTATACAGTAAAGTTAAATGTGTGAAGTGTCCACAGGACCAGCCTGCTATCCAATTAGCTGGTAAAGTCAAGAAGCACAAATTTGTGCTTACAGACCACAAAATGTAGATGGCCACTGAAACCACATTTGGTGTGGATTTAAAGGGAAGTTGGAGTCCAGCTGCTATATTTTGCAATGTTTGCAGAACAGCATTTGCCAATGTAAACCTGACTTGCAAACACATGGAGTCTTTCACCGTAAACTGTTTCTCTTTGCTCTAAATGGGCTCTTTATTGAAAATGGTCTCTCTTTACCTTGTCATCTTGGACTATTTATACCGCCTGGCTATCCTTTTCCTTTCTGTAACACATTGCTTTAGCTGCGCAAAAAAAAAAAAAAAGATAGGCAAATAACACTATTCCCGGAAAGCTGAAATATTCTTCATTGCAGCTCCCTTTCAAAATATGCAAAGCGTTTTTCAATTATATTTTATGGAAGCTTGTGCTTTAATGGACAAATGTAGGAACTTTCTGCTTACACTTCTACGTATGGAAAAGAGGCAAACTTATTTGAAAGAGTAACCTGGCAAGAGTAAAGGCAGAAACAGTATCATGTGAGTGATGATTTTTGGCCAACCTCATAGTCAAGCACAGGAAGCAAAATAGGAAGCCTTATTTACTGAAAAAGCTAGATGCTCCTGGTCCTTTAGTTGCCTATGTTTCTGTATGAATATTGTCTTTTCTTTCAGGATACCTTGGCAAGAATTGAGAGATGGCTTAGAGAAATGTAAACTCTAAACTCTTAGAGAAATGTAAACTCTACTCTAAATTACCCCAAATGGAATACTCTAATGTCCCATAGAACAATTCTATTATAATACTAAATCCCTCAAATACTCTTCACAGGCAGCAGGGTAATAAAGAAAAAAAGTGACTAATGGTCCTCTTACAATCTGAATTACCTAACCCCCAATCACAGAAACAACTGTCAGTTCTGTGGCTGGCAGAGAATCCTTCAGGTAGGACTGTTCAGTTCAAAGTAACTTGTATGGAATTCTGTTTTCATTTTTTTTTCCTACAGATTTCTTAATAACCTGCACAGTTCTGTGCATTGAACCCCCCGTTGTCAGCATGTGGAAAGCAGTAAGTTTTCAAAGTTGTTGAAATTTAACTTCTTTAAAAAACATTGCTAGTCATTAATGATGGCTTATGGATACAAATTTGGAACATGTTTCAAAATGCCATTTTACAACAGGGTATGTCAGAGACTCACCCACTACTGTCCTCTGAGTTCAAAGAGAAACTTAAACCTTGGATCCCTCTGCCTCAGTTCCCCTCTTCTACCTCCATTACCATCAAAGGGTCAGACGATTAATTACAGTTAGCAAGAAGTCAGCATGCTCCACAGGATCAGTGGATGACCTGGGATGTGGGGAGATGCGCCCTACTCTTGCTTCTGCTGCTGAGTTGCTGTGTCACTCACGAAGTCCACTTTGACTGTGCTTTTCCTGCTCTTTACCCATCAGTTTGGTATTAGCCTGAGGGCTATAATTATGCCTATCTATTTTAAAGTACGCTATGGCAATGTAGCAAACATTAGCCTGATGAATAACACCATAAGCAATGTATTTTTGCAGAACAAATACTGTATTTATATGTATCATATATTTATCATGTTTTTATAGAAAAATAAAGTTACTGGGATCTTATGCACAAACTTAAATTTTAGATGTCTAGTGATAATAAAGTTTCTAAAGATCAACATAAAGTGAGTTTAATAGATGTATGGAACAGGCTGCTGATGTAAACCATATGATTGCCATGCAGAGTGCACTTAATTAAAGAGAGATCTCTAAGACTAACAAAGAGTGCAACGATTTCAAGGTTGCCTAAAGGACACCAAATCCCACTGATCTAGAGCAAGACTTAGATCATGCCACTACCTTCATCTGATTCTGTGATTCAGTCCCTTTACTTGAAGCTAGGTCTATAAGCAAATTAGTTGGCTTGTGCAGAGATTGCTCAGATAGATGCAGGTTGGAGCTAAATGTGAGCTCTGTCCCACGCTCCATTTCATTTTAAAGACATTACCTTGAACTCCCTTGTTACTCACACACTTTACCAAGTTGTAAGAATCTTCAGAAGAATCTAATCTGCTGATTAGATCATCCTGTGCTGGATAGCAACTAAGGAAGAAATGATATTTGCACAGAGAACAACTGAGGAGACGTGGGAATAAATACATGCCAACTCTTTGGTAAGGCTTTACCTGCTATGCCTAATTTTGCAGAAAGATATGGAAAGAATGGAAAGGTTAAAAAGAAGGGCAAAGAATATAAGTAGCTTAGTTCTTAACTTCAGTTATGAATGTAAGCCATGAAAACTCTGACAAGCCTTGAAAAGTATTTATTACAAAACAGGAAATCACAGGTCTGATTATGTTGCCACTCATGAGTGTGAAATTCTAGAACAGACGTCCCACAGGAAAGCTACTGCAGGAAAGGATTTAATACAGGGCATGAATGAAGCACTGTGCCTCAAGGAGCAATGGAGTGAGCCCAGCCTCCTAAGCCTGTTTTTTCTTCAAAATGAGCAACTCTGCTTGAAGAGGAAAAAGAATTTCCAGTCAGATGGACCAGAATCAATGATGATTCTGTGGCTCAGCAATGATTCAAAGGGACTGATGTTAATAGGAGTAACTAATGTGTGTTTAAGAAGCAATTATGGGATAAATTTTATCAAACAATAAATCCAATTTTGTTATATGCATATGCAACACACTATTATCAAGTGACTAAAATTCATGCTAGAAAACCCACATGTTCTGTTTTTACTGATGTCAGGTATTCATTACAAGAGAAAAAAGGTATGTATATATATGTATCTATCTATATCTATCTATCTATCTATCTATATTCCCACAAGGAGCTGCACCACCATTGTATTTTGTTGGGGTAGAATATATTCTTTTCAATCGTCAGTAGTGAAGAATAACAAGTAACTATGATCCTGCAGAAATAAACTTGTATTTCCATTCTGATCTTGAAATAAACAAACAAAAGCAAAAGAAAACCCAATACATTCTACTTTTTTTTTTTTTTTTTTTTTTTTTTGTCCTGTTTTCACCTGGCACGCAGCTCATGAACCAATACTCTCTTGCTTCAATAATGAATTTATAGCTCAATTCTTCCTCTCCTTCCATCTCAATTTTACACTGGTGATAATTTCTGCTCTCATGTCACCTGCACAGGAATCGTAAATGCTACTGCTGAGCTGGAGAACACTGAGGTCCATAACTAGATCAAAGCCTGCAGATCAACAGTGCAGGATCAGCATATTATTACCTTAGGGAGGTGTGGATGCTATGGTACCTATTGGTACCAGAGTCTCGATGTTATGGTACCTATTGGTACTATAGTCTGGATTTTACTTACCACTGTAGAAACTCTATTTGGTAGCTTCTGTTGCCTTTCTGGGATTGCAGACTGTCAGTGCTGTTTCCATTTCCCTTCCTGTCACTGATACACATTTTTGGGTCACTGCCATACAGTAATGCCTGACTACAGAGGTCCCTTCCAACCTTTTTTCCCTTGACAAAACAAATGTTTTCCAGGTCCATGCATGGCTGTTGTCACAGGAGATGGGAGACTCTGATGCCCTTGAATTGGGGCACCCTCTCATACCCTCATACACTGTATACTCTGCAGGAAGGGTTGACGCCACACTCCTGGATGTGGTCTAAATGAAGGAGTCACTGTAGCGTATGGAGGCCTCAATCCTCCTCCAGAATGTATAAGACAGAGCTGGGCTCCCTTGCTTTTTCAGTGGCTCTCTTATCCCAAACAAGTGCTTCGATCCCCTCCCAGGAGGGGCACAGCAATGCAGGAAGAGGAACCACAGCATCACAAAATGTTTGGAGTGGGAAGGGACCATCTGGTCCAACCCTCTCCTCAAGCAGGGTCACCCAGAGCAGGTTGCCCAGGACTGTGCCCAGGCAGCTTCTGAAGATCTCCAGGGAAGGAGACTCCTCAACTTCTCTGTGCCAGTTTGTGCCCATGGCCTCTTGTCCTGGCACTGGGCATCACTGAACAGATCCTGGCTCTGTCCTCTTTGCGCCATCCCCTCAGGTGTTTATATACATTGGTGAGATCCCCCTCCGAGCTTTCTCTCCTCCAGACTGAGCAGTCCCAGCTCTCTTGGCCTCTCCCCACAGGAGAGGTGCCCCAGTGCCTTCTTTCATCAACCTGGTGGCCCTTCGCTGGACTCTCTCCAGTACGCCCAGGCTTCTCTCAAAATGGAGAGCCGCAAAGAGGACGCAGAGCTCCCGGTGTGGCCACAGAGCTGAAGGGAAGGACCATGGGGAGCCCATTCCCCCGGGTGCAGCCAGGAACACCGCCAGCAGCAAGGCCACACCGCTGGCTCCCTGACACCTCGGCGTCCCCCGGCACCCCCAGGACCTATCCTCCAGGAGCCCCCAGCACCTGGGCTGTCCCCCTGCAGGCGCACCAGGACTTTGCTCTTCCCCTGCCGAAGGCGCTCTCCCCGGGTGCCCTTGGCACAGGCTGGGGTGCAGCCCGAGGCGGGGAGCCGAGGGCGAGGCAGGGCAGGGGGAAGCCAAGGGAGGGGGAAGCCGAGGCAGGGCAGGGGGAAGCCGGGGCTAGCAGCGTCCCCTGGGGACGCCTTCACACCCTCCGCCTGGGGCGGGCCGCCGCGGGGCGGTCGTACGCGCTCGGCCCCCCCGCGGCATGAGGCAGCGCTCGCTGCCCGCGCTCCGCTCCGCCGGCTGCCACCGTTCCTCCGCCCCCAGCCCCTGCCCCTGTCCCCGCCAGACGGCCGCAGCCGCCCGCCGGGGCGGAGGCAGGGACGGGGAGCCGCTGTCGCAGCGCTGTGAGGCGGCCTCGCCCCTCGCACAGCCCCCGCCGTGCCCCTCCGGGAGGAGCCGGGGCCGCCCATGGCTGACAGGAGCCTGCTCGGGGGCGCCGAGCCCTGCCCGCGCCGGGAGGAGGCTCCCGAGTGGGGCTACGAGGAAGGTGAGGGGCCGGGCGGCGGCTGCGGAGGGGACAAACTTTGGGTGGCGGGGGGCTCTGGTGGCGGTCTGTCTGTCTGTCTGTCCGTCCGTCCGTCCGGGGGAGCCGTGCCGCGCGTTGGCTCCTGTCGCGACATAACGGCTTCTCCCGGCGCTGCAGGGGTGGAGTGGGGGCTGCTCTTCCCCGAGGCGAACGGCGAGTACCAGTCGCCCATCAACCTCAACTCCAGAGAAGCCAAGTACGACCCCTCGCTCCTCGACGTGCGCCTGTCGCCCAACTACGTCGTCTGTCGCGACTGCGAGGTGATCAACGACGGGCACTCCATTCAGATCGCCCTCAAGTCCAAGTCAGGTATAGCGAGACACCGCGTACGCTTTTCCAGTGGCCTTCCCTGATTGCTAAAAGCTCTTTTATTGCCTCAAAAGTGTGTCCTGGAGCATAGGAAGGGGAGCTGCTGCCAGCCCCAGCTGCTGTGCTGCTTCTGCACGGGCTGTGGCTGGTAGGAGCCGTGCTGTTGACTTAAGTTGGAGCAGGAGCTGGCTTTGCAGCAGGAGCTCTAAGTTTCGACACCAAAGTGGATGGATGGTCAGTGAGATTGCTTCAGAGCGAGTTTGGGGTTCCCCACCGTGGTGGTGTCGTCTGCTTCAGTGGCAGTAACAGCTGGCTGTTGTCAGAAGCAGTGCAGGCTGCTGCACAGACAGTGTGATGGCAAACTGTTTTGTACAGCTGGCAAAAAGGTCCAAAGACTGTGTAAGTTAAACTTCTTCCATTCATTCGAGTGGGTTGTGAACACTAACTGCACAACTAGACCACTTAAGAAAGATGCTCCAGTTATACATACAATATTGATAAAGAGCAGGTAGCATTGCAGGTAGCAATCATTTCTTAAAGTTTTTTTTGGGGGCTTCATTCAACAAACAAGAACTAAGAGCCAAAAAAAAAAACAAACAAAAAAACCCTAGAAGCCAGTTTCAAGTTCAGTGAAATTGTGGTATCTCATTCAGACCTTTCATGTGGATAAACTATTCTGTACAAAGGAGACAGCTGTCAAGAAAGTTGGCAGAAAAAAATCCTTTGTGCTTCCCAACACTGTGGTAGTGCTTACCATGTGTTTTGACAAGTATCCAAGTTAGTCTAACGAATCTTAGCTAGCAACAACCTTTTGGGGGCATTTAAACAGCTGAAGATTGTCAAACCATGAGACAGTCCAACTTTTGTTTCTTTCTGAGGTCCCAATAGTCCCGTAAGCTGCAGCTGTGCAGGGAGTGAGGGAGTCAGTTCAGTTCTACACTATTTTTTTTTTTTTAAAACACAAGGGTTTGTTTTATTTAATACTGTTGTTTTCCTTTATAATTTCCCTTCCATTAAAAGTTTCACGTTTTATTGCAAAACAAAACATTTATTTCCACAGATTTTTGCAAATTTCCAATAGAACAGAAGTTTTGTACTTCCAGACAGTTTTACTGCCTTCATCAGAAGCAGAGCTCTTTTCTCAGGGAGTATGGTTCTGCCTGCAAGATCAGGAAGGTTATTGATTCTCCTGCAGAGTGGATAAGAGTGACCACAAACCACATCTTGCCACTTGTATGCCAAAATGCAACTCATTAAAACCTACCTTTCCAAAGGGCAGCTTGTAACTTGGTAACAATGATTAATAAGATGGGACCAACACACTTATGTGCATGTGCAAAACCATTAGAAATTTAGGAGAAGAAACATACTGCTTTTAAAACTTGAATGCAGTGTGATACCAGGCAGATGTGCGTTGAAGTATAAGGAGTAATGTGAAACAGAATAAAAGTTTATGGCTGAGGTATGGGATTAGGATTTAGGAGGTTTTGGTTTACTTTCAGCTTCTATTTAGACTTCATATTACATAGTTTTCCATTTGTAAGCTGGGGATAATTCTTCCACTTTTGGGAGGGAGAGGACAACATTTGCTATCTCTGCGATGAGAAGAAGAGTTAATAAGATCTGTTTGACCTACTACTTTGGCTAATTTTCAGGGATTGCGGAAACTCCTGCAGCTTCTCTTCCTCACAAGGGATCTCTGATGACAAGTCCATTTAGCCAGATAATTTTAATGGGAACTGTTGAATACTAAGTGCTTTTGAAACTTTGTCCAATTAATGTGGAAGAGAGTCACATCCACTGTGATGTTGACAGTCAAAGAAAAACTTTGTGGAAAAAAAATAAACTGATTAAGTACATATTAAAAGTCAATTTGTCATTCCTGGAGATTGATTTTATCCCTTAATTCAGGACACAGTCCATCTGGAATTCGCCAGTCTTTCTTATTACTAAATTGTAAACATTTTTACAGGCTGCTTCCAATTTGATCATCATACATATGTTATACATTAGGTGGAAGAAGCATGACTAACTGTATAATGGAACTGTATATTGAAAAGTGCTGTGGACAAAATCATACTAACAGAGAGACTTCTCTTAAGCCCTCGGTAGATTGCGTAGCAGATGGTGGTTTCGGAGTTGTTTTCTAGTAAGGATCAAAAGTTGATAAAAAGCAAAATTAAACGTTGCATCTCTTGACAAGGATCAAAATTTGATGAAAGACAAAGGAAGATAAACATACTTCATGCATTGAAATTCTTTTATCATGGATCAATGTATAAATTAGGGTAAAAAATAACCTCTTTGAAGCTCCTTCAGATACAAAACTGCATCATATAGAGAACATTTTTTTCTAGTTACACTTTGTCTAGGAGCAATATTTTAAAACAGAGAAATGCCCTGCTTTTCCAAAAAGTAGAACTAATTAAGTTTCAAGTTGCCTTTCATTCTCCCAGGTTTCCTTATGTACTTTAATTGGTTGTTTTCCCACATGTTTACCAGATTTGTAGATTTTCCCTATAGATATAGGTATGGGTTCAATATGGATAAAGAAAGTTTAAGAAGCAAATTTGGATCCATAACTACATTAAGGACATTTCATTTTAGAAATGCTAATGGCTATTAGATTAGTTGAATTAGTTATGATTATGAAGAATCATTAAAGGAGGATTAATCAGAACATTTTACTTTTTTTTCTCCAGTGCAACTGATGATGAAAACTGTAGCTGAGGTTATTTAGCTTGTGCATCAAAATAACTTTATGTTATGGAAAAGTCATTGCCTAAAGATGTACGTTATGCAATTAAATAATCATTATCAATTATCAGAGATTGTAAAAGATTCAAAGTCAATGAAATGTAAGCTAGAGTATAATGGATTGTAAGAAAGACTGTGAATGTCCTTAAGTAAAATTCTGCCCTATGTAGAAGCCTCAATGATTCCAGCAGAAAGTTACTTACAGCATGTGTCTATACTTGGTCTGCAGCAGATTCACAAATCACTGGGCAAAAGGTTTCCATTAGTTAATTTAAAAGCAGATCGGATGTTAAAAAGGTCCAAGCGAAATTGCTTGCTTATACTACTTATTCTTACGGTGAAGGGCTTTATTAATGCAGAAGAATCAAAGTGGTTGCTTTGAGTTGCAATTATGGATAGACATTTTTAAGAAATTCATTTTAAGAAAAGAATGTTTCAAAAAACTGCCTTAGGAAAAAAGTCATGGCTGCCTACGAGCTGTTTTAAAGTAAGTAAGCTCCTGTGTCTAGGTTTGATTATATTTGGATATGGGGGCATTCTGTATCTCAGAAGCCTGACAGGTGGTATATGTCTTACCACCTTTACCTGGGAAGATATTGGTCATCAAAAGTTTTCTATCAGTTTCTGTGACACATAGCAAATACAGGTGATGAAAATTAAGCATTTGGACTAGTTGGAGGTAGTGACCAGTTCAATTCAGAACCCCCACCATCTGTTTAGAGCACATGCCTGCTGTCTCGATAACAGCAATAAACATGTTCACTCTTCTGATAAAGGTATAATGTTTTTATTTAGTGTTATGAACCAGCTGTTCTGCCTCATAAAACTGAGACTGCAGCATGACAGTGTTGTCACTGTTGTTTATAGCTGCCTGGATTCACATTCTGTACCTGCACAGAAGTTCAAAAGTAAAGATCATAGAATCATTAAGGTTGGAAAAGGCCTCCAAGGTCATCTGGTCCAACCATCCACCTACCACCACTATCACTCACGATGCCACGTCTGTCAACTTTACTTTTCTCTCTAATGCAGTTGATAATAAAGAAGCCCGCAACCATCTCCCCGTTGGAGAATATATTCAGTGGCTTGTCTGCTTGGAAAGCCAAGTTTGTTACCATTTGTGTTCTTTCCCAGTGTTAATAGGTGGGCCGTTACCTCGAGGACATGAGTTTGAACTACATGATGTTCGATTTCACTGGGGGAGAGAAAACCAGCGTGGTTCTGAGCACACAGTTAATTTTAAAGCCTTTCCTATGGAGGTAAGAGTGACACTGCATTGTGTTAACATGCCTTAAATGCAAAAGATTGACATTCACAGCCTGAATTTGTGATAGTTCAAAAGGGATTTTCTTTTAGCTCAGCATTTTATTGCTTTATTGCTTCAAAAAGCTGTCTTCTCAAGGTATGCAGTAGTGCAGGTAAACTAGGATATGCATCTGGGATAGAATGCCTCCAGCACTTATTCCATTGTGTGATTCATTGGTCATAAAGTTAACTTGCAGAATAATTAACTTCTGTCTTAATAATATTAGTGTTCTAACAAGATCTGCTGTTTCAACACTTCCTCTGTCACCTTGACTAATAGCTATAAATGGGGACTAATAGCTATAGATGGCCACTGGAAATGTTTCCATGGTGAATAGTAACAATTTAGGAACATTCAGAGGAAGTGTGCAGTAATTTGTTCATGAACCAGCTTTACGTACCTGAAAACTGAAGGTTATGTGATAGTCTTAGGCATTCTCTGTAATATCTCAATCACAAACTTCTGAAGCACAAGCAAAGTGATAATGGAGTCTGAAAAAATTCGGCTGTTCATGGGGTGTCAGTTTGGGCTCCTAGGCAACCCAACTACTGGGGCCAATGTCTGCTGCCCTCCAGCAGCCATCCATCAGACTGCTTCACCTTCGACTGTTCCATTGCTTAAACTTCTAAGGAGTATCTTGGAGTATTCCTTAGACCGTGGGTTACAACACCAGTTTTAACAGATACCAACCTTGATGTTTGGTGACTTCAGCTCTGCATCTTTTATTTCATTTGCTGTATACTGTTTCAGTTTTAAAGAATGATTTTTTTTTCAGAATTCTTTGAGTTATTTGTACCTTATATATCTATTGTAATCCCATAGGAGCCTGAAACAATATTTCCTTTTTTTTTTTTTTTCTGTGTTGTTCAGTGTTAGGAAATTTATTGCAGTGTTATTTGTGAGTGCCAGACTGTTGGAATAGAATTGCTTTATGGAAAAGGTTATTAAAAGTATTAAAGTATCTATGTCAGAGCTAAGTGTAAAAAGCATGTGGGCTTACACCATCAATCTAATTTTTAGGGTTGTTCAGATGCTTTCTTAAAGAGTTGTGGGTCAGATTTTGGTCTCTGATGTTTGCTATTTCACACTGGTCCATCACAAAAGCACAGATAAAAAGTCACTCATATGGGCTTTGCACATTGATTTCAGGCAGATCCCGGGTAATTCAGGAGAATTAATTGAACAGCAAAGACTCATCAACAAAAAAAAAGAAAGCAGAGAAGTCACCTCTGCATCCTGGTAACCTGGCATTATATATACAATAAAGTTTGTATGGGCAGCAAGACCTCCAGGCTACTGCTTCTCTATAAAGGATAACTCTGCAAACAGCCTTGTTCGTATATAATAGGAACAGATTAATGGTATCTGCAGAAACTGCAGCATCTCAGACCCAGAGATGCAAACCAACAAACTTAAACAGTCATTAAAGGGGTTTAATTCTTCATCTACTCAAAAAGCAGCATGGCAGCTGCACAAACAGAATTCCGGCAGTATTGAAGAACATCATCTGGAGATGAGCAAGCTGGTGTTATTCTGTCTCTTGCATCTAAACAACTTTCATCTAGTTTCTGATCCTCAAGAAAGAATTAAAATTGCAAGAAGTTTGTAGTAGAAAAGATGGACTTATAATGCATTTTAAATATAGTGTGAATGTTTAACTTTGCAAACATCCTTATACATATTAATTATTCCAGCAGAAAATAACTGCACAGCTCTATAACTACTGTCAGATCCAGTGGCACCCACAGGTATATTGTTTGAGCCAGTTGATGATCTTCCATCCCATGTTGTAAAAAAGCACAGTGTGCTCTCATTGACAGATGAGTTGCACTTTGTTTTGCTTTGTACATGAAGAGCTGCTGTATTAAATCCAGCTGAAATTGTCCAAATCAAATATTAGACTTGAGCAATAATAAAACAGGTGCTTATGACCCCTAGTGAAGAAGTGTATCTGAGACTCCAGAATGGGTTATCTTCTCTTTGTGTTCCAAGGGTTGCCCCACCCAGTTGCTTTTGTGGAGAACAATTGTTTTTGTCAGGAGAGAAGGAAATCTATTTCTTAAATTTTAATGTTAGCATTAGTTTATGCAGTTGTTGGAAATCAGCATATTCTGAACACATATTGGACTTGATTTTCACTGGGCTTGTTAGCAAACATAAATGATGATAGGTACTTATTTTGGATATATACAAACACTCCGGGGGAATTTATTCTTCCTATTCTAAATGCAAAAGAACCTGGTAAGTTGTTTGTGCACAAACACATGGCTATAAATATATTGAGCACCAAGCATGTAAGTTTGGATCTTTCAGCAGTGGAGTAAATCTAGCAGGACATTTTTCCTAACAAACTAGAAATGAATTTATAAAGCAAACGATAAGGATTTTAAACCATCCTCCCGTTGTGGAAGGAACACAAGCCAAGTAGATGAACAGTAATATGAAAACCTAAGTGCTTGGTTTAAGTGAGTACATTAACACAAGAAACTAGGTCCAGTTTAAATACTCCATTACACTATCATAAAACCGGAGCACTTCTACCGAAATCAGTGTAGCAACTTTCAGTTTAAAGAGATTTATCTGAGGTGACTATCTAGGACTATTTATGGACTGGAGCGGCAGTCTGGTTTTTAGAGCTGAAGATTGTAAGGCTTTATTTTATTATTTTATTACTTTATTATTTATTGGACTGGATAGTTGTGGAACAGCTTCAGATTATCAGTGTAATGATCTTTGTAAAGGATGCTGTTAAAAAAGTATTATTTTTCAAAGTCTGGAAGAAATCTCTTCAGTTACTTCCTTAGTCTCTTCACCTTTGATACCACAACAGCTTTTATGGAAATTAGGCAATATCCTATATTAGTTAGGTAATATCCTGTGTCTCTTAGTGCAACAATCTATTATTTCTTACCAGACAGCTGGGACCTTTGCACATGGTTAGGATATATAGGTTCCTGGTGAAATAGGTTTGACCACTAAACTTCTGTAACCTCTCAAACAGCTTCTTGAAATAATTCACACTGTAGAAAAACGTTGCTTACGTGACTTGGAAGCTGAGTTCATCGTTATAAAAATGATGATGTTATTATTGTCTGAAGTTCAGCAAAGATATGTTTCCCACCTTTGTTGACTGAAGAAATCAGAATGTTGACAATAATATGCAACTGTTACCATTTTCACTGAAACATCTGTGCTTGTGATCAGTGAGGAAAGCAGGACAAAAGAATAAATAGTTGTCAAAAGTAAACACTGTAACACATCTTTTTTAAACAAAGGAAAAGCAGAGTGCTGTATGTATTGATACAGTACTCCTCTCTTTGTTTCATGAAAACAAGAACAGAAAAGCTGTTCTTAACCTTCTGGACAAAAATTGGAAGGAGACATTGTACAACCTTCTCCAGAAGTCATTCTCATCAAGTACTTTTACTGCACATAAACAGTGTTATTTGCCCTTTGGCCACCGGTTAGGTTTTTAATAATGGTCTTAACACTGAGAGACTGTTTCTTGCTAGCAAATGGAACAAGGTACCAAAGGTTAAATTGTGCTTTGCAGTACACATTTCCATGAAGCAGTAAAACCCACACTTATACCCTCATGTGAGTTACCTGAACCTTATTTAGATATAAAAAAGAGAGGAAATATTCCACATCTTTATTTCCTTCAGGCCAAGAGTATGGATTAGAGAAGGAGGAGGAACTAATGAAGCTCTGACTCTCTCCCTTACCTTTGCTGTACAGAAGGGAGGTAGAGAGAGACAAGAATAGCAAATTACTACTCATCTGAGCCTTCAATACATGTGTCCTTCTTATTAACAAGGTGAGTATAGGGGCACCTAAAAATGGAGTCCTACTGTATCCGATCTCTTTATAGACATAGCATACTGTAGTGCCGAGTCTAATCAAATGACAGTCCAAAAAAGACAGGAAAGACAGCAGGAGAAAGAGAACCATCTGATGGCATAAATGCTGTTTTAGGAAAAAAATAATAAAAAAAAATTAATGGTTTCTGAAGTGAAGGAAAACATAGGGAAAATTATGCCTTTAAGGTGTCTCCTCCTCTTATTTATTCAAGTGGTGGCGTGACCAAAGGCATAATCTGAACATAAGGAAACATTTGTTTTCAGGCTGCTGCTCTGAAACAGAACTGTAACTGAGAAAATAAAAAAGGTTCCTTTCAATGTTTGTATATGACAAGGAGCATAATTCTCTGTAATCCATCCTCTTTAAAATGTAGGATTATATTAGCTGTAAACCATGTGAAAGCTCTCAGTGGAAAAGGATTGGCAGAAAATCATTTAAGAAATGTTTCCAAGATCTGCAGGAAGATTTAAAAACTGTATTATTTTCTGTCTTACAGTTTTTGAGTAGAGCCAAAGAAAATCCAGTTGACTGAAGGACCAGAATCAGTGTTGTACAGGAAAAAGATGCTCCTTTCTGTTGTGTAATGAAGAGCAGACTAATTCATTCTGTAGTCTTTTTCAGAGTTACTGAAATACCTGCTGCAATGTGGTTATATATAATTCAAAAACATATCATGTCCGATGTAAGCCATTAAGTTTTCCTTTGTTCATGTGAAATGGTACCTGCCTATGGATCTCATCAAAGTTACAGTTTTAGGGCTTAGACTGCTAACATTACACTTCTTTACTCTCAAGTCTTTACAGTCTTTGGTGTGAGGATTTCTCTGTGTCAAAGTTCTGAAATCAAATGCATGCACACCATGCATCTCCTTCCTGGCATTTCTTGAGAGGATGTAGTGTGCTTTCAACATGGAAGTTTATTCTTTCCTGACCTCAGATATTTTTTTGTAAATTTATTTAATCTTGATATTTGTTTTATTCAGTCACTAGCTTGTATAGAAAATCATTTTGGTTAAAAGGATAAAACAATATTTGTAATTGTAATAGGAGGCATATGCATCCCTGTTTTTCCCTCTTTACATGAAAACTTACAAACTGTAGTGGGATTGGGTATGTTTGAATGACAAACAGGATTTAATCCATAATGTCAGCAGTTCCTAATATGCGAGCTCAGTCTCAAAACCGGTGAACTTTTGCTGATAGTTGTGGTGGGACTATGACCCTAGACATAAACCCTAAAACAAAATGTTTTAAACCAAGGAATAAATCCTGCTCCCTGAGCAGCACAAGACCCAAGAATGAAGAATATCCTGCTTAGGCAGTCATGAGGAGGAAAAAAGAACAGATTTCAGAGCCGTTTACGTAGTTTCATGCTGAGGTTTGGAACTCTGCTTAGAAATTTTCCAAGTTTTCTAGTGGAAAATTAGCTTGTTACTCAATAGCTTGGAAAAAAATCTAAATTTTGAAATTTTTGCAGATGAGTACTGTGAACTGTGATTAAAACAGTGCTTCTTCTAGGAAAATGATGACTTTCATGTAATAGTTATGACAATGAATGTGTAACTGTGCCAAACAACATTATGTGAGACATAATATTTTATTGTTAAAAGAAAAAAAAAAAAAAAAGCGATCGTGCAATGGCTTTGGGAAAAGTGGCAATACATGACTAAAATCTAACAAAACTGTTCTGGTGATAGAATAGTTCAGCGCAGTTCAGCTCAGTTCAGTTGGGATGGACCTTCCAACATCACCAAGTCCAACTGCCTGACCACTTCAGCACTACCTAAAAGTTAAAGCGTATTATTGAGGGCATTCTCCAAATGTCTCTTGAACACTGACAGGTGTGGGGCATTAAGCACCTCGCTGGGAAGCCTGTTTTAGTGTTTGACAATCTTCACAGTAAAGAAATTGTCCGTAATGTCCTGTCTGAACCTCCCTCTGCACATCTTTGTGCTGTTCCTGTGTATCCTGTCATTGCCTGCTAGGGAGGAGACTGTCACCTCCCTGGGCTTCCTCTCTTCAGGAAGTTGTAGAGAGCTGTAGAGCTATATCCCTGAACTGTTATGTATGAATAACAGATTAATTATAGTTCAAATTAGAAATGCCCATTGAATGTTTTTTTTTTTTTTTGAGGACAGAATTGTGGAAAAACACAAGGGAATCACGCCAATATATAAGCAGATGTATTCAGTTTTGATTTCCAAATCTGCACTGATTTATAGAGAAAAAGATATTTTTACCCATTATACAGATGCTTTTTAGAAGCATAATAATAATACTTAGCATTACACAGCACTCCATGGGCAAAATTGGTCCTAGGACCAATTCCAGGGCTGTCACTGAATTGTATTGTGTGATCCTAGCCCCATACGTGCAGGTGTTTAAGTATTTTTTTGTGTTTCGTTGTATATCCCATAATACTCTGTGGTACCCTAGTTGATGTGACTATCGTTTTTTTTTTTTTTTTTTTTTGTAGTGGTACAAAGGTGGGAGGTCTCCGTTCCCTCCCAGTATGCTAAATGAAAACTGACAAGAAGATAAAAACAAGATTACCATCATTGTAAAAGCACACATGGGCATCTTATGACTCTTGAGATCGCCAGTTGCTAAGCTCTTCCAGTATTATATTTTTATTGTGGTTGAGGGTTAATTTGACCTAAATAGGCACATGCAGCCTCTAAAGTATACTTTGTTTCTAGGTAATTTGTCAATATGAGCTTTGGTTGGCCCTTGTTTTGCTCAGTCACATGTAGTTGGAATTTACCAGGGAATACATCTATGCACTTTGAATTGTGAATTCATGAAAATAACAGGTGCAAAAATGGACTGATGTGCTGCTACAAACACTTCTGGCTTGGCTAGCATCCAAGAAACACTCAGTTAAGCTCTGCAGAAGATCTTAATGATCAGGAAGATCAGATGTAGTAAATGTTATTTTTCCTTCTGTGCAAAATCTGCAATTTATTCATTGGTTGTGAAAGACATATAAGCTGCCAGACAACAGGTCAAAGAAGAGTGGCATTAACAGTCTGTACTAAAGCTTCTTTATTCTTTTGTTTCTCTTTTAGGAGTTGTCTTACTTGCAGCCAGTTGCGTGTAGTGGCTTCACTTCTCACACACATCTAAAACTTTTGAAGGGCAATAAGCTCTGATTTGTAACTTCTACCTGGATGGAGAATTTCAGTACTATTTCAAGAAATAAATGGTCCAAACTACAAATGACTGAGCAAAATAGGAAGAACTCTTCAAAGGAGACATGTCGCAGGTGGATGGAGTTCAGGGAAGGAAGTGAGAAGTGAATAAGCTTGGTGGCATTGCATCCTCACTGAAGGAGGCAAGGAGCTTTGAAGCAAAATAGCTCTTAGCAATCCCTGTCTGAGGTGGAGACAGTACAGCCTCTGAGACTTTGTTAAAATATGTGAAACTTTTCCACGCTTTGAGCTGAAATACTGCTTTGCCTTCTCCTTATTTTACTTTCTCACAGAACTGTCATGGTCACAGTGCTTGTACTCATGAATATAGAGACTGCTGCTGTGACATCCCTTACTGCAAACCCCATTCCCAACATTAAAAAGATAGTTACTTATGTTTTCACTCTGCTATGGGAGAAGAGCTTCTGTAGTCGCTTAGAAGGTGGGACTTCTGAAAAGGATTTAAGTGCAAGTTTCAGCACACTCGTCTCTTCTCTGCTGGTTTCCTTGGCTGTCTGCCCTTGACTTTTTTTTTTGCCTTGGTTCAGCATCATTTTCAAGTTTCTACCTTGATCATTGCTGACACTCTGCTTTACATCTTGCCTCAATTTCCTGGTGCTTTGGCACTTTGCCCTGACTCCTGTGCCTAACTGTTTTTCTGTCTAAGACCTATCACTTGTAGAAGAAGCTGCAAAAGGCAATTCCTCATTTCCTCCCTTTCCCTGTTGGATGCTGATGTCAGGACTAGTTCCTAGGCTGGCCCCAGTATGAGTGAATACTCTATGAGAGAGACAATAACTTTCTGACACGGACTAAACCCCTCTTGCCCCCCCCCCCCCCCCCCCTTTTTTTTTTTTTGTTGTTGTTGTTAATTGTGTTAATGGTACACATATGGCTCTCAAGAGGTAAAGGATAAAACTTGAAGATCATCTAAGAGCTGAAGACCTTTGAAGGCTTCCACAAGTATTTACTGTCATGCCTGAGTGCTTCACAAGCACAAATAATGTAAGACTTGAAACATTGGTGGGAGGGAGGCAAGTTCCGCTCTTGCCAATGAACTGGTAGAAAACAAGTTCAGAGGGATTAAATTATTTGGCCTTGGTCACACATGTCTTTTTCAGGACTGACAGAGAACTGACTCATAATTCCTAGATCATTGAATTCTAGAGAGACTTTGAGACACTGCAATACCAAAATAGCTAATTTAGGCTGTAAATCCCAGTTCAGCAATTAAACCACAGGGCTATCTGATGCCTTGCTGTTGCCAATGAGGCAGCCTCACTGCTTATTCCTGCCTTCTAAGGTGGAAGCACTAAGCCACGTAATGAACTGGAGTGAGGCGCAATTAAATCTTGACAAAATTTTGGGAGTCTATGCAACTAGAGTACTGGAGAGAAGTATAACACCATTATGCAATGTGCAAATTTACAGTTCAAGAGAAAACTTGGATATGCATAACAAGGTTTATTATTCCAATGAAAACATAGCTGATGGTATGGAAAAAAAAAAGAAAACTGACTCAGTTTCCACGAGGAGTGTAGTATGGATGAGCAACTGCTCACTGGAAAACAGCAAGGCTTATAATTTAAAATGATAATATGCAGCCACAGATTCTCATCTCTTTAGAGAGACCCTTAGCTTTGAAACACACAGAACCACAGGATTCAAATCAGTTATTAATAAAACTTAGTAAATTAGGAGGGAAGGCATATTTTTTTTTAATTCATTCTGCCTTCATTAGAGAATCTATTGTTGAAAATTAAATCAGTGATTTAAATCCTTGCACATACGAACAGTCTGGTTTTAAATCCAGGGCAACAGATTGCAGCCAACACTTTGTGGAATTGGGCATGCTTATATTAAATGCCTAGTCATATAAATAACACTTCCAGAATTAACCACTTAACCTCCGCCACTTTGTGTTTTCTGTGTTGTTGGCATTGCTTGCCTATAATATCAACTATTCATCAAGGTCCAGTTCCTTTCTACCAAGCTTCACACGTTCCAGCTATGGAGATGTAAAAGCACATGCAGACACACACGTACACCCACGCAGGTTGGCAACAATTCAGTGTAACAGCAGGATAGAGGGTCTTGTGCTAAAATCCTTGTTTTTTCCTTCCTGGCCTTCAGGGGAAGGAAGAAGAAAGGCTTGAATGTGTATTTGCTCCTGTTAGCACAGGTAAGGGCAGAGCTGGGGCACCTCAGCCTACGTGTTTGCTGGGGCCAGATGTGGTGTCAGGGAACAATGACCTTCTGTGGTGCTCCTTGCTTCAAAACACTGAGCAGAAACCTGGCACAGTGAAGAACTTGACCCATGAATCTGACTGTGAGAACTATGTAGCTTTTCATTTACTTACTGGTTGGGTTCATACTGAAAGTCAGCAATATAGAATCAAGGGCGTTCTGCCTTTTCCATTCATTTTCTTAGCTGGTATAATTTTCCTGAGGTTGGAAAAATGTTCATTTTTGATTAATTCCTGTTTTCTTTTAATTTCCTCTGCATGCCAATAGAAATAAGCAGTACTTGTGCTTTCAGGCAGGAAGAAAAAAATAAATACAAATTATAGCACCCTCAGTATCCCCTATGCCCTTCGATGCTTTGCCAGTGGTTTTCCTAAAAACCAGACAAGCTAATGCCGCATTTCAGTAGCCTCTGTGAGCTGTTGAGGAGATACTTTGGCCTTCTGTTCAAGGCCTAGACAAAAGGGGCCTAGGTGGGGTTTTCAAAGCTTTCTGGGGATTGGTCTCCTCCTTGTGCTGCTTCCTGTTTCCTAACCTTGGAAATGAAGCCTCTCTGTGACAAGTTGGCACATCTTTAGTTCGAAGAGGGACACAAGATATGACCCATTTTTTGCCTTTTTAATAAGGTTAAATATATATATATATATATTTCCCTTAGCCTTGTGTCTTCTTTTGCCAGAACAGAAAGACGAGCACTCGGATGGATTTTTTTTTGTTGTTGTTGTTGCCATTACTTTTCCTTTTAGCTTACTCTTCATAGCTGTGGTCTTTTGAATCTCTCCATATAGATGTGTACTTCCTGCTGTTAATTTTGTTGTTTCAGTTGTCCAGCAATTGTTTTTCTTACATGAAATGAGGCTACTGCATGGCATTAGACTCTTCAAAGGGAACACAGAAGCCTGGTTAATGTTAGATGTTGTAATGTTTTTATTATTCTTTTTCAGTATGGTTCACTGATGTGGTTGATATTTCTGTAGCACAAGGGATTTGCCACAGTGGCTGCTAGGGCACTTCCTAAGATGCTGCAAATAATCCTACAGTCCCATTGTGCTTTGTCTTTCCAGTGGCATGCCTGAAGGTATGCTGCACAATTGTCTGGACTACTTTTGCAATCTATTTTTGTTGTCTAGGTAATTGTTGCTGGGCTGGCTTTTTGGAAAGAGAATAGATTTTGGAAGGTCTTTGCAACCCTTCTTTATACAATCTAACTAAATTAATTTTCTTTACAGTGACGTTACAGTTCAACCCTCTTTCAAAGGTGTCCATGGGAGAGAAGAGCCCAGTCAGCAAGGGTTCTTCTGGACTAGCTTATCTCCCAACTGAGCATTTATTCTGAATGTTTTAGCTAGGAATTTTGCTTTTGGCCTGAGACACTTTATATCTCACACTATGACTGCAAGTTTGTCTAAACACAATCTCCAGCATACTCTACTCCAAGCTGATTTGTTGCTTCCACCTAATTTGTCTGATTTTAGATTACAGACGTCTTTGGGGAATGTCATCTTGTTCTGTACATACCCAGAACCTTACAGTTAAGTCACAGACTAGACCTAGATCTTTAGATTTTCAATAAATTGTTACAAGCATAAGCTGAACAGAAGTTTAGCTTTTCCTTCTCCTACATTATATTATTCAGGAGGATTTTTACTTAACAGTGTTGTCATCTGTGTTTCTTGGCACTGTTTCCAGCCTGTCTTTCTTCCTTAGCACTGACCTCAGCATTGCTTTCAAAGATAGGCACAGAGTTCCCTTTATGTCTTTGTTATGACAATAATCTATGTAAGAAAGGATAAAGATGATTTAATTCCTACTGAAATTCAGTGGCATTTTGGCACCCATCCATGACAGATGCCTTGAAAAAATTAAGTCTACAAGCATAAACCAAGCACACTGACTAATATCCTACCTCCCTTGGCTACTTCCTCCTTCTCCTCTTCTCTCTTTTGCCCAGAGTTCGTAATACAGTCATTTGTTTTTATCTGCATTTGCTTTTTTAAAGGAACATATTTACCTTGACCGAACTGTAATGTTTAACCATTCAGGCTTTATACTTCATGGGGTTTTGCTTCTTTTTTTGTGCTACAGAGTATATAAATGCTTTTTCTGATATTTTCAAACAGTTTATGAATCAATTCCATTAACTTTAATTTCCTAAACCTCTCCTTCAGGCTGTTAATAACTAACTTTCTACTTTTTTAATCACTTTTCTTGAAGCTGTGTGCCCTGGTCATATCCTTGGTTTGGTCCCCTTGTGAGGATTTGGAACTTAATTACTGTGTGTTATGGTCACTGCCAGCAGCTTAGTCAATTGCTTCCTGAAACAATTCAGTGCCAAGTCAAGTATCAACTCATAAATTCTTATGCACATGTATAATAGCAAGACACAGTTTTTCCACATTTTGTCTTTATGTGATATAGTTTATGCAATATATATATATTTTTAATTATGCATAATTAAAGTATGCCTAGGCTGTGTTGCTATCCATTATTACTAGCTAAAATCCTCAGCTTCATTTCATCCTTCTCAGACCAGGAAAAAAACTTTATATTGGCCCTGGCTAGGTGTCCAGAGTTTCCCATTTGTACTGTTCCCTCCTCAGTTTTTATGGCGTGCTGTGAGTGGAGCAGGAATATACTGATCTTTAATAAATCTGGGTGAGTCCAGGAGAACACTTGTTAAGCTCTACAGTAGTTATCAGAGCAGCTGCTTTCTTACCAGCTGCATGAAATTGAACAGGAACAAGTGCCAGCTTCTGCACCTGAGATGGGGCAACCCCGGCTATATGTGCAAACTGAGGGATGAGAGGCTGGAGAGCAGCTCTGTAGAAAGGGACCTGGGTGATCTGGGCAACGTCAAGTTGAACGTAAGCCAGCAGTGTGCCCTGGCAGCCAAAAGGGCCAACCGCACAGCACTGCTAGCGGGTCAAGGGCAGGAATTGTCCCACTCTGCTTTGTGCTGTGTGGCCTCACCTTGAGCATTGTGTGCTGTTTGGTTGCCACAGTATAAAGAGGACATGAAATGATTAGAGAATGTCTAAAGAAGGGCTAAAAAGGTGGTGAAGAGCCTGGAGGGCAAGACGTATGAGGAGCAGCTGAGGTCCCTTGGTTTGTTCAGCCCCGGGCAGAGCCACTGAGGGGAGGCCTCATGGCGGCCTGCAGCTCCCTCGGAGGGGAGCGGAGGGGCAGGTGCTGAGCTCTGCTCTCTGGGGACAGCGACAGGACCCGAGGGAACGGCATGGAGCTGGGACAGGGGAGGGTCAGGCTGGGGGTTAGGGAAAGGTTCTGCACCCTGAGGATGGTCGGGCACTGGGACAGGCTCCCCTAGGAAATGGTCATGTCACTGAGCCTGTCAGCCTGTTTGGACAATGCTCTCAGATATACAGTTTGATTTTCAGGTAGTTCTGTGTGGAGCCAGGAGTTGGGCTTGATGATATAGAACAAAGAGGCTTTAAACTGAAAGAGGGGAGATTTAGATTAGATATAAGCAAGAAATTTTTAACTCGGGGTGGTGAGGCCCTGGCACAGGTTGCCCAGAGAAGCTGTGGATGCCCCATCCCTGGAGGTGTTCAAAGCCAAGTTGGATGGGGCTTTGGGCAACCTGGTCTGGTGGGAGGTGTTAAGGTCATTTAAGGTCTCTAAGGTTATTTAAGGTCTTTAAGGTCATTTCCAATCCAAACCATTCTATAATTTTGTGATCCTTATGGGTCCTTTCCAACTAGGGTTATTCTATGATTCTATGAGCTCTAAAGCTGCTTTAATTTACCTTAAGAATATAGATTAATCACTGAGGTGGCATATACATGGATTCAAAAGAATGTTTCAATGCCATTGTCTTTCTCAGTAGTGACAGAAATATGACAAAAAGACATGGTTCAGTTTCCAGACTAGCATGTTTTAGATGCAACTCTATTTAAAACGTGGTGATGCACTACTCACCTATTAGTATTTTAAAGAACACCCCATATGAATTGAAATAAGGATCAAGAAGATATGAGAGCAATGATGTATCTCTAACCTTCCGATGCATTCTTGCCCTGTAATTTTACTGGACTAAGCAGACTTTTTCTGGAGCATGTAGTTGCTACTTGCACATCTAACCAGAAATACCTGTATAACCTAGTTCTGACCAGGGAACAAAGCTTTCCAACAGACCCATTTACATTTGATGCAGCATGCACTGAAGAAAGAAGCTTTTGGAATACCTAGTGAAGAGCAAGAGTTTATATGGATTGGAAGAAAAGTACAGTGGGTGATTGCAAAAGCAGCATGCATTCAAGTAAGCCTAATGATGATAGTGTCCTAGTCTGATGTTTCATTAGTTTAACATGCAGATCTGAAGCAGGATTATTTAAAAATGATGGTCTTCTGTTGTGTATAGAGCACAAACAGGAGCCTGTTGAACAGAGTAGATCCCCCATGTCACAAATCCTTACAAAATTGGCTATGGTTGCTGAGGCAGGACCTACACCCAGGCTGTGCAGATGTTTCACACTGCCTCCTGCTGCCCCAGCTGCCAGTGGTTTTATCAGGCGTAAGTCTGCTGTAGGACCTGCTTCTGATGCCATTGAGGTTTAGAGGAATTTGCTATTGGCACCTGTACCTTGATTCCAAGGAAGTGTGAGTTTGCTATTTCAGTCCAAACTACCTAGCTTAGCTGATAAAAACATTCCACATTGAAGAATGTTTTGAAGGGACCCCAATAACAAATCAGGGCTCCAGTAGTTTAGCAAGAAGTATTCATAAATAAATCAGCAATATTATATGAACTACTTCTTATTGTAGCAACTCATTGTACAGATTTACAGCAAATTTCTAGCATTAAGATTATATAAGAGAGCAGAAACATTTGAGTACAGGGTCCTTCTTCTTCCTTGACTGTTAATCAGATATGTCATAACAAAAGATGAGCTGTGATGTATTTCAGAGAATATTTTTCTGTAACACATTAGCCTGTCTCACATTGCCGTGGTCTGCTACTTGTGTAACAGAGACCCACTAGCATGTTGCAGTGGGGGATAGACACAATAGTGACTTTCTGACATTGCAGGAGTTAAGTAAGCTCAGGTGAAAGTAAACTTAGGTGAAACTTAGGGATTCACTAGATGATATTCACTGACAGGGTCTGAGAAAGAGTCATCATTTGGTAGTCATTCAAGAGTCATCGTTCTGGCAGTTGTGGGCACTTTGTGCCTAGCTTCCTGACCAGAGAGAAGATGGGCTGGGCTCCTTTGAGAAGTATGAAAGGGCAAGAGAGGTTAGGTTGCAGCAAGAGAGATGCTGATTAGGTACAAGGAGAAAAAGTACAGAACAGGCTACTCAGAGAGGCTGGGGGATCTCCATCCCTGGGGATATGCAAAACTTGGACAGCCAAGGCCCTGAGCAATCTGATCCAACTTTTAATTAGTGGATAACTTTGAATTTGTTGCTGCTTTGTGTGGGGAAAGGAGGGTTGCATTGGTTGGCCTTCAGAGGCCCCTTCCAATCTAAATTATCCTGTGATTCTATGGTTTTAAGTGTGAACTAGAAATAGAGTAAGGCCAGCAACAGAGCCTAGAAGATCATTTTTACTCCCAGTGAGCATAGCACCATTCAAAGATCTGCAGAGCAGCCAGTACCATAGACAGAGGAAAAATGTACATGTTCTTGTAACACTTTTTTTTTTTTTTTTTTTTGAGAGAAACTAGCTTCCAGAACTAATGCTAGGTCATACAGAGTGACTCTAATTCTTGCCAGAATCTGTCATCCCCGTGACCGATACTGTGCAAAACTCTACCATCTCAGGCCTTTTCTTTTCAGCTTGGTATAAAAGATGTTTATGTGGTACAGAAAGGAACTGATTAAAGGGTAGGATTTTCATTTGTTTATTGATTTTAAAGCCAGAATCTCAGGTCCTTAAAAACGTAAAGTTTTGAAGCAGTCTTGATTTGAGACAGGCCTCTAGTTAATGTCAGTATATGTTTTTCCTGAGCAAGGACATCAAGACTAGGATCAAAAGTCTTTTAGTTGAGTGAAGAATGGGAAAAAATTGAGAGGATTCTCAGGATTTGTTTCATACAGAATAACCGTTCCGTGGGGTTCACTGTGCTGCCTGGAATAATTTCTTAATATTTCCCATGAAGGAGAGTCTCTCCAGCTGTTGACAGAATAAATCAACTCTGTCAGCACTTTATCATTTGCCTTTGTGAGTTTTTAGTTCATCCAGTTCCAAGGAAGTCACCACTACAATTCTTTGATATACAGCTGGAATGTTAAAAGGCTCCAAAGTACTTTTTTGTACTTTTTTATCCTGTTATTATTATTATCATTGTCATTATTATTGTTATGCTAAAGAGGTTCTCACAATCTTTTAATATTTCTGTAAAAATACGCACTGTCTGGCGCTCCAAGCCAGCCCTGACAATCAGCAGCATAGCTGACTCACTCTGATTGTATAGAAACATCATAACTGCTGAGTATCAACACATTAGCTAACAACTTGAACAGCATCTCTCCTGCTGCAGCTTGTTTGCACTCGGAATGAAGCACAGTACAGTGAGCTGCCAATACATTGTGCTGATTATTTAAAAACACCTTATGGTTGTGTTTTCATCAGAGGCTGGCACCCCTTGTGAGTATGCACTCTCAAACCAATGTCCCAAATCAGTACAGCATTCTCAAATCAATCTCAAACTGAAGGCTACCAAAGTACAGACCGTTGACCTAGTAAGTCTGCCTGGCTGTTAGCTAGTGGTAAGATACAGGTGCATGGCTGTGAAGTTGTCAGTGTACACAGGTGTTACATTGGTAGTTTCAAGACTTGTAAAAGCACTGAGGTATTTCCCCTGTGCACATCTGATTTCCATTAACAGGAGTTCCAGGCTATGTTGTTTGTGGACTGTCCTTTTTAGAGTTCAAATTTTGTAATGTTCATAGATTTTTTTGGCATCATTCTTTTTCTTTTTTGTTTTACTCTTACCTGAAATTTTCATCGAATGGAACATTACAAAAAAAAAAGAAAAAAAAAAGGGGGGGGAGAACCACATGGATGCATAGAATACAACACAATTTGAAAGGAACACTTTGCTAAGCACACTTCGGTCTTACTGATTCCTTGGTAATATTTCCCCTTCTGAATCCCTTGTTCATTCACTTATCCAGACCCCATATGAGCTACATTTTTCCTCTTCTGCAGAGGAATTCATTTGATTTGTCTTCCATGTATTTAGACAAATGTTGACATCTGTTTATTAAATGTTCATGAACAGGCTCATCAGAGGACAAAAGATGTGAGGCCTTGTGACCTGTTGTTAGGATGTATTATGGTATTATTATGTCTCATTAGGTTACCTGTCAAATTTCAGCCTGTAAATCCCTCATGACAGAACCTTTTCTGTGAAGAGCTGTTCCAAATATCACCTAGATTCCGAAGATGGGAACGTAATGGATCCTCTGCTGGGTCAGACCAGTGGTCCGTCCTGTATTCTGTCTCTAGCAGTGGCAACAAGAGATGCTGCCTGAGCAGAGCACATGAGCCTGATCTCTTTCTGTGTTGTACTCCTCAGTCATCCGCGGTGGTTGGGCTAGGAGTGCTAGATACATCTCTACCTGTTCCCTGTAGTATCTGTTTTTAGAAGTTTTGTTTGTAACTTGTCTAACCCATGTATGAACCTGCTGGCACAATATGACTCTGCAAGTGTTTATGGCAACAGGTTTACAACCTACTGTGTAAAAAATCGATGACTAATCTACTGCAATAATCACTACCTCTATGGCAGTCACAGAGTAGCATTTTTAACACAGATCAGAAGTTCTACATTGGGCTACAGAAACATGATACAAAATGGTAATTCTTGTTCCAAGGAGTCAAATATTTATTTAAAGCATTGTTGAGTGGAACTTCAAAATTACAGGAACCTTTGGACCAGAAGGTGATGAGTGTCCATTTCAGTTCCTGTGGTAATGTTGCTTCCTAAACCTAGTCAAAGGTTACATCATCTTTATGCAAAACCATTTTTTTTTGTCTTTGTGTTATTTTCTTTTTGTAGTAGACCATCTTGACCACCACTGAGCTAGTGGAAAGGAAGGGTATGCAGAGTATCTTCTTTCCCCAAGTAAATAGCAAGGCCTAGAGATATGCTTGAAATGGGTAGCTAATATTTAACTTACTCTTCCCATGTCGCTGGGAGATGTGGAAAGAGGTGCTGGCTGGTGGGTATGTGCTTTGGAAAGCAGTTCCATCTGCGGGGTGTTTGGCACCGTGCTCCCCCTTTCACACAGCAGCTATGTTTATTTTACAGCACATCCTCCCAGCAGGCTGTTTATCACAGACTAATTCTAGATGTCTTAATATTTTACACAGAGGTTTGGATATCATTTTCCTAGCCAATATATAACATTAGTATAGGAAACAGTCTCTGCCCTGATCAGCCTGCTGCCTAACACAGAACTGCAACCTCTTTCTAGATACCCTGGGGTCATTGCTGGCATGGTCTGCAGTGCTTGCTCATTTTCCTCTCTCTGAGGCTAAGAGTTTTCCTTTCAAATCTTCACAAAACGCTGTTGTCAGACCACGGCGAAACATCAGATTACAGACTTCACCTGCAAAGGAGCGCAGCACGCTGCTGAATGTCGTGGCAGCCTTAGCCAAGCCCCGCCTGTTGACACAGTTGAAGTAATGGGCTTGTTAAATTTGGCTATCACTCTCAGCGCTATTGTTCCAGTCGCCAAAGGAAAAGCTTGCTTTGACATTTCAAACAAAATGAATAGCGGTGCCATGTGGTATTGTTCTCCGCAGCACCAAGGACATCGCCGTCGGGGCTGCAGTCACTGCAACCTTTTTCTCGAGCCTGTGCACTCCTGCCTGCCTGCAGCTGGTTCCCGTTTCCTTCTGCAGGTCAGGGTTTGGATCGTGGGACTCCCCGAGCCCCCTCTGGCGGCTGGCTAATGCAGGCTCCAGGCTCTGCCGAGGGGAAGGCAGGGCTCTGACTTCAGGGTGGTGGCCTGTTTGCTGACGGGAGTGTCAGGGGACCGACTGACAGTGTCTGATCCTTTGTTTTTATTCCTCTAAAGGCCAAAGGTAAATCAAACGTATAGAAAAACTTCTTATGTATGCTCAAGTACATGGCACCAAGTACATTCATGGGAAGTAATGAGACGGATTAGTTCTAAAGGGGAACATTTCTAAGTCTAGAAGTTTTATAGCAGTGGTCGAGTACATTTGTATCAGTGTTTTCATGTGTGAATGAATTTTTTTAAAGGTTTCATATTTTTTTTTTTTTTAGTACACCTAATGCCTGTGATCAATATGACCAGAATTATTTGCAATGATAACTTGAAATTTAATTTGATTTACAGTATCCACATTTAAAATTTTACATTGACAAATGCTTATAAAATCTCAGTCATCAAGAATTATCCTAAATCACCTAAATCACCTACAATTATCCTCAGAGATGAAATGAGGGGAGTAGAGCAGAAATGCTGAGGTCCCTCATTAAACTCCTGCTTGCCAAAAGCCTTTCATAGGGTCTGTTACTGGGCCAGATTGAAGCACAAAACTGGAAAATGTTATGTTTTACAGACCAATTTGTCTGAAGGTGGAAACAATATTAGTTAACCCAGTGATATTTTAACTTCAGACATGTCTGAGCAAAATTTCTATCACTTCACTTTACAACAGGAATTAAATTTAAGAGTTTTTTTTTTTTTTTTTTTTTTTAGCTGTTTTATCTATTTGGAATGTGCAAAAGTTGTTGGCAGATAAACTTGAAAGCATCAGTGCTTAGGGTGTTGAAGCTCTGCAATATTATCAGACAGCCACAGAGATTACATTTTAGCATCAGTGCTGGAGAAACTCATGTTTTAAATGTATATTATGTCTCAGTAGGTGGTGGTGTTCTTCCCTTCCCTTCCCTTCCCTTCCCTTCCCTTCCCTTCCCTTCCCTTTTTCCAGGGCTTTCTTCAAATCAAGATGGACAGCTGTGACACTTCCACAGGACAGACCTGATGTTTCTCATCCGGTGTCTGCTGCCTGACGTGTTCATGCATTAAATCCTATAGGCCCTGCTCCCTTGTGGAAGGCAGTTGAGGGCTCTCATCTTGCTCTTTAGCATCCCTTTCACTGCTGCCCCGAAGGTGAACCTCCGGCCATTTTTCTCTGCTTAGCTTTCTCTCTGTTTAACCTTTCCTGAAATCACTTCACCTGCTCTTACTGCTGAGATGTGAGTGACTCATCTTGGAAGGTGACATGTGAGACAAGTGACACTAAGATAATACAGTTAACCAAGTTAACCAGTCAAATGTATGTCTGGACAGCCTGTGTCCGTAATCATACCTCGGGAGAGAGCTGGCAGGGTGAGAGGCAACACTGGCAGGTTGTATTAGCTGATGTTTCAGTGTTCAAAGTGAGGGAGTATGTAACTCATCATTAGCATGGTTATTCACACCTTTGTTGCAGATATTTGGTAACTGGCTAGGGATCACTTTTTCTGCAGCTTTTTTTTTTTTTTTTTTTTTTTTTGGTAATGGGAATCCATTTAGATATACATACATAACCACAGGTATGCACATGCATGCATGCACTCAAACATGGAGGCTTTGTTAAATGAAGTTAATTTCTGGTGTGTTTGTTTGTTTGTTTTAAATTCAATTACAAAACATATTTCTCTGTTGATCTATTTGCACTGCTTTGTTTTAGCTTCATCTAATGCACTGGAACTCCACACTGTACAGCAGCATCGATGAGGCAGTGGGGAAGAAGCACGGCATAGCTATTATTGCGTTGTTTGTACAGGTAGGTTTTCTGTGCTGCAGTCGTTACCATGCACTGTCATTTGTGTGAGGAAAATAAGTTCCTTTACATTTTCTTTCTTTTTTAATGATTTCATAAAATAAAACAATGTGTGACTGCTGGTATTCTATTTGACAGACACTTCTCTGTCATGTCTCCTGTGCATGTGCTGATAAATAACTCTCGTTTAAATAGCATATTTAATGTATATTAGACCAAGAAGGGGGGATATGTGGTCAAACCATCTTTTCTCTGTGTTTCTGGCTATATCATCCACTCACCATGCCTGTGAAGACAGAATGAGGACTCTCAGGAGCTGGAGGTGCTTCACTGTCTCTGATGTATTCTTCTCCATTCCTGGCCAGGGCTGCAGTGCAGGGATTGGGGAAATATATAGAGGAGAGGAGAAAAGAGGAAAAAAAAACAACAAGCAACAAATAACCCATTGACCCAAAACCCGGTAGCAGGGCTGTGCCTTTTTAAACACAGGTGCAAGTGTGTTTTTACACACAGCAGAAGTGTGAGGTGGGATCCCATTACTTCTTCAGAGACATCAGACCGAGACTGTACTGAGTTTTTCTGCAGGTCCTCAGAGAAGCCTATGACATGGAGCTTTAAAGCTTGCTGTGGAGAAAGTGTAATGCAAGCTGGGAAGTTTCATCATCTAATTGCTGCTGAAGGTTTTTCGAGGACTGCATCGTATAGAGAAGGCTATCAGTTTTACTCCTCAAACACCAGTTGCTCATCCTCCCCATGAAAAGTGGTGAACTGTTTTATTTAAATGGGTTTATAGGAAAAGGTTTAGAATTCATGCCTGGATCAAATGGTTTTTCTTTCACAGTGATATGATTAATTTGTCATAAGGAGTTTATGAATGCCTTTGAGCTTTACCTCTGTTTGAATTTAAAGGTACATTGGTTACAGCTCCAACACTGAGATAGAACTGCTAAAAAATGGAAGTTAGACAGTTTTCATTCTCTCTGTTTTGTACCCTGGAGGGCTGTGTCATAATTGCTTATGTAACTCACCTTCTAATTCTAGCAGAGGTAACTTTTGAGTTAGTTAGAAAGTTATATATAAGTTCTTAAACAAATATGAAACTTAAATGATACATTTTCCATTTCTGGTCTCTCTCTCACCGCAGTCTGATTTCTTAAGCATTCCAAAGTGCCTTTTCATTACCCAGGAAAGGCTTCATATAATTACAGTTGACTAAGGAAGAAGAGTAGTTATGCTGTTTATTAAAGGAACGAGGAGAGGAAATTCAGTGACCATTTCCCACTGATGGCATGGAAATAAAATAGTTTTGCACCACAGTTCTCAAATGCATCATTTAAAGGTTAATGAGAATATTTTCACTGTTTTAAGTGACAGACCTTGGTACAATTTAGAACCTGCATTTCTGAAGTGATTTTGATATATTTCACCCACTTCGAAGGTGTTAAATTGAAATCCCATTCTGAAACAAAAGAAAACCCTTTTAAATTACTAGAAATAAAAGCTACCTTTTGTTGATGTTCAATTATTTCCTTCTAGTGACTACTTTTCCATTTTATTAAAAAAAAAAAAATCCAAAAGCAAACAATTTTTTTAGCATCCAGCTCTTCTGCTCTCTCTCATTCCCACTTAATTCCTCACAATATACATGTACATGTTGGCAAAGAAATCAAGTGCAAGGCCATTCTGAGTCTTACTATTTTGCCAATGCTACTTAGAAGGTAAAAGCTAGGGTCTTTAGGTGGGTGATTTAGGTCAGAAGCAGCTGAAACCAGTGTGCAGAGTGAACAGTGTTCATGGAAACTGGTTTCTTTTGAAAGCCATAAAAGACATTCTTTAAAGACAGCGCTGCAGAGTGCCATCCTTTTGCCTGCAGAATCCTAGGGATGCCATGAGGGAGGGGATCTGCCATTCTGCACTTTGCAGGTAGGAAGAAACCTCCCCTGAGCCTTAGAGACGTGTTGAGCCAGATTTGCAGCACTGTGGGAACAAATTCAAAAAGTGTCTGTCGTGTTTGTTCACTCCGTTCCTTTCTGACAAAAACTGGTAAGGACAACCTGTATCCTTGGCATTTATATGTCACAATGCTGCATGATTTTGAATTTACATGCAGTATATACTGCAAAACAGGCTTAGTCAAAATTTACCAGTCTTAACTGTGACTCTTTTTCTTGCTCTGTCAATTGTTGTCTCTGCTTTAAAATTATTCAGACCTTGTTTAATTTTGGCTGATGCCTTTGTAGTAATTTCATTGTTTGGAATTGCCATGTATCAGTGTATTTGGTTAATACAAGGTTGGGTAGCTTAAGTAAAAACAAGTAGAGAACTTACTGTTCCGGTTGACTTCTGTGTTTCACAATTTCAGAAGTAGCAAAACACTGAAATTAATCTTTGCTGTTGTATTTCAGATAGGAAAAGAACATGTAGGCCTAAAGGCTGTAACTGAAATTCTTCAGGACATCCAGTACAAGGTAAGGCATCATCTGAAGAAATGCTTCCTTCACAGCCCAGAGATGAAGTAAGTGAGTGAAGGGTGTATATGAAACCCCGAGGCCAAGAGAATGTTTTCAGACTTATTTGTAGTAAAACGACATGTGAAAACCATAGTTCAGTGGCCTGCACCAGAAGCTTAGTTTTTTACAATATTTTCAGATAATGTACAGTCTGTGTGGTTTTCTTTTGTCTGATGTCCAGAACGTTTGATCTCCTATACTATCAACTGATTTCAAGTACTGCCTTTCCAGTGATTATGGAGTCAGTGTGACTGTAAGCACTGCAGCATGCTTAGTGAACACTAGTAACAGCATCTCCAAACTTTTCTGGTTTTAATTTGTAGAGGAAAAAATAAACACTTGTATTAACTTGCAGTGGGAAATCAGCAAAAACACAGTGCTGCCTTGTCAGGGGAATTATGAGTGGGGATGCTGAAGAACAGATTAAAAATGTAGCTAGATTGAGGAGATCTGCATTCTCTCCAGAATGCTGACACTGTCTTATATTACCTTGGGCAAGCTGCTTCCATTTCTCTGTCTGCAAAATGGGAACAATCGTACTTACCTGATTTTTAAGCATTTTGAGATATATTAATGAGAAGTTCTATATTGTTCTGGAGAGACTAGCCATTCACTTCAGTGGGTGCTGAAGTGTAGAAAAATGAGAAGCTGTCATTAGGAAAGAATTTAAAGTCTTAGGCAAATAATATATGGTAAGCTTCGGTCATGATGTTTAGTGTTGCAGACTCATTGTTTCTGAAGGTGACTTTGAAAACATTAGTGTACAGAATGGTACAATTTCATTACTGAAGACACAGCTAAGTAGATGGAGGTGGTGGGAAGCTTCATCATGAAGAGCGTGTTATGCTAGTGGTTTTTGGAGGGCCAGCATCAATCTTACTTTCTGCATACATAAAATTTTCTTGCCTTAAATAGGTGAATCCAGTATTTAGGGTTTTCTAGATCAGTCAAGGAAAAGCTCACATTGTCCCTTGTTTTTTAAATTCGTTTTGTATGGAACCCCTGAATTCCATGTAGAGAAAGAATTTTAAGGCTGGGGCCTGGATGGAGCACAAGTACTAAGGCAGAAAGTTAACAAATTGCTGAGATAATCTTAGAAGTAAAATGTGTATTCAAACAAACAAACAAACAATGAAACCCACAACTGTTTGTGTAGTTGCAAGGACAAACACAGTGATGATTAAATGGGGAATGTTAATGATGTCGCCTTCCACAGAAATTCAAGGTTTAATGTTAGCAAGCACACAATATTTTACATTACCATTCATCATCATTTTAATAAGAAACTAGAGATGAGATTGATTTGTATTCATTTTTTCAGGGAAAGTCCAAAACTATACCCTGTTTTAATCCCAACTCTTTATTGCCAGGTAGGTGCCTTTATTTACTTTTGTATGGGTGGATTACTAGCTAATTGCAGAGGCTGAAATAATCTCGATCTAAAGAACAGTCTAACTGCAAACCTGAGAGTGTATCCTATCAGGTGATAATGTGTTTTCCACCTAATGGTGCTAATAGGAGTAGGGAAGAAGTCCTTTTTGAATTTGGGATAAATTCACGTTTCCATCATGCGAGTGGAATGGGATATTGTAGTCCGTGCCCTGCTGGCAACATTGTGGCTAGATTTCTTGATTATTTGTTATCCCACCTAGAGGGAGAGTGATGTGTAATCCTTTCTCTACTTCTGCTTGAAATATGAAGATGATTTCCTTAAATAGAGGCTTGTTAAAACTTCAGAAAATGTAAGGAAAATGCCCCTTACCAAGCATGTGTTTTGTCAGCAACAAAAGACAATGCCATAATGCAATGACAGTTTTATAGGACACAGGGGGTAGTGTCAATGGGAGGCAAATTCAAATTCATATAGCCAAGGGTAACGATAAGAGAAAACACTCCACCTTGTCTTGAAAAAAATGTGACTTTTTAAAAAAATGCTTTTCTACTAAACAAATATTTCTGCAAGGAATCTTTTGAGCTAAATTTCATGCCATAGTAGCAAGATATTTAAACTAATTTTCCAAATAACCCTGGTCTATATTAAACTATTTTTATTATATAAAAAGAATATTGTTTGGGTTGCAAAGTCAAGTGCTCAGCATTTAGGAATTGCAGGAATTAAGGCTGGATGCCCATGTGTGTTCATATACATGCATGATAAAACATACTTTACCAGAATTTATTTTCACAGGACCCCTGCCTCACAGTTCCTGATGCTGATCAAGTCACATAAGCCAAAAATTTCATAAGTGATATCTAACTATGTGTTCCTCATTTTCTAGGTGGCCGACTTGAGATCATGGGGTCTGATTTGCAGAAGTGCTGAGTGCTTACACCTGCAACTGAAGTCAGTGGGAGCAGTGCTCTGACTGCATTAAGTGCTATAGAAAGCTAACTACTCTGAGAAATCAGGTTCTAAGCATCTCATATTGAACACTTCAAATGAATAGATGCATTTGACGTTAAACTCTCTTTGCCTAAGTTCCCCATCTTTAAAAATTGGGAGTAGTCTGTCCTTTCTCACCACACTGGGGTGCTGAAAGGATAAACTTATGTATGTGAAGCACTCAGACACTGAAGAAATGAGTGCACTAGAAATGAAAAATCAAGAAAATTAGTCCTTCTAGGAAGCAGGATTTGAATAGCATGGGAAAAAGAAGACCTAGGGCCATATATTATGCTGAGAAAGCCAAATATTAGCTGCTGCTTTTCAAGATAGAATTATCCATCTTTGCAAGTAAATGATGAAAGCTTCTCTAGAAAATTCCTATGTGATCATGTAATGAGGCAGTGTCATAATGCATGCACAGGATGGGCTGAATTAATTCTTGCAATTCTTAACTTTGAGCGCTTGACAATGCAACTTTCTTGCAATGGATTTGCTACATAATTCCATAACTGAGAATGAAAATGATATCAGCAAACCAAAATCCATTCACTGACAATCACAGGCTTAATTAGCAAGATTTAATTCTACTGACATTCCTCTTAGCTAGTAGTGAATGGCAGTAACAGGTTAGGTCAACCAAGCAAGTTTATTCCAGTTAGCATCCTCCCATCCTGTCCTTGTCAAGCTAGTCACAAACTTCCCCTGGCTCTCCATGTCACAATTAACTACCCTTTGTCTCCAACTGCTCTCTAGGTTTGTTTCTTTTCCCCTCTTTTACAATCAAGCAGTTTATTCTACTTTTTAGCTGAGTCAGGAAGTCATTTATGACTATGGTCTATGGCAGCAAAGGATGCCCCTGTGTAGTTTCACTTACTTCTGGTGTGACTGGATTGTCTGGGCAATAAAAATTGAAATAATTAAAATGAAATACGTTATATGTAAAATTAAAACTCTGCTGGGACAAACTGTTGTATGTTTTCCTGAGAGACAACAGAGTTGTCTCTTAAATAAACATTGATTTTTTTTTCCTGTGGAGTCCAGCTCACTTTCCAAAGCTAGCAGGTACTAGTGCATCTCAAAAAATATGTCACCAGAATTATGAAGTGAAAAGTTTGGTCTGGGCTGTTTTCACTTTTTTTTTTTTTTTTTCTAAAAAAAAATAACTAAATTCATCCTTGAGACATATCCTAAATGTAGAATTAAGTCACAATTTTACACATCCCTGTTGCCTTCAAAATGGTCTCTTGCCCCTAATGTTTCCTCCTTGTCCTAGGGATAAGGGATTGATATTTTAATCCAGCAGTGAACTTCAAGCTCCATGCAATAGTGGGTTTGAGATTCTGCATGACCAAAGTGTTGAGAAGAAATCCAATTCCTCCATTCCCTTTTCAAATGTGGAGCTAGGCCCAAAGGAGAGCAGGTCAAACAACAGTTACTGCAGTAGAGAATGTGGAGTCGGGAAAGCTGGAGGCTCTTTCCCAAGAGTTTATTTGCTCTGTTAGTTTAAGGAGTTGTGCTCATGTTATTTGCCATGTCTATAAAGTGGCATTTTCATCTTTAAAATACTCATCTACAGGGAGAAGTTATGGTTACGTAATGGCTGTGCTCATGTGCGGTCACATGAGAAAGCAGTGGACAGTGCTTAGCAGGTTATAAATTCACACCTTACCTTACTGCATACTAACTTCATCATAGGAGAAAGCCCATGGCTATCCTAAGCCGTCATAATTAAAAGAAACAATCCTCAGTGTCATTAAAATTCCCCATTTCTTTTACTTTCAGATCCTCTGCTGCGTGACTACTGGGTGTATGAGGGCTCCCTCACCATTCCACCCTGCAGTGAAGGTGTCACCTGGATATTATTTCGCTATCCTTTGACTGTGTCCCAAGTGCAGGTAACAGCTGTGCTTAAAGTGACCTTGGAATATGGTTATGATCTAAAGGTTATAGCGTGCAAATATATATATCAGGGCATTATATTTGTTCTCCATGAAGATCCCATTAGATCAGTACATGGCTTTTCAAGTAAAGGTTAAGCCTTTTGAGTCACTGAACGCAACGCAAAGGTCAGAGATGAAAAACCTTGTTATCATTTATAATCTGCATTTAAAATAATTCTTTAAGTGAAAGAAAAAGAAAGAAGTCAACGGGCAAAAGAAATTCAATTCTTTGTAATTGTAAGCTTTCAAATATCACTGCTTTTTGATGTTAAAGAAACAAAAAAGCTCAGGGAGATACTGTGTCCCAGAGAATGAAAAATGTTAACATTGTACAAGCTAGCTATATTGCATTCAACTATATTTAACTTACCTTGCTGTTTTTTAGTTCTATTTGATAATAAATGTCAGATGGAAACTACCTGTTTGAAGCTGATTTCACATATATGTATTTTTAAGTATATTTCTTTGTAATATCTAACATAAAGTATTTCTATATACGTATTATTCATGTAAGTATTTCTATATAAGAAATTTCAAGCTTGTCAACAAATAATCCCAATAAAACAATGAAAACTCCTGATGATTATTTTCCTGCAGTCTATGAGATCTACCTGGAGAAATGGGGGTATATTTAAGTGAAACTATCTAAAATCCCTGAAGCTGAGTGCATTAATTTTTATTTTCTACTCTGAAGGATGTGCAAACAAAAGGAAAAAAAAATAAAAGGTGATAAATTCAAATTATTTCAGCTTTAATAATCTATTTTTTTTCCTAGTAATCCCAGCAGAATATTTTAACAATTTACCATTTTAAATTGACAGTTTTTTTTTTTTTTTTTTTTTTTTTTCTCATGAAGAGTGAATTCCAATTCTAGTCATAGGATAAAAGCAATAGTTCCCAATAAGCTTATTTGTATGTTAGTTGCAAATTAAATGTATTTTATCAATCACTAATCTGTTATTTATTTATGAAAAGATAAGTCTTACGGCTGCTTACTACTGAGTAAATGGAAACAGAACTCTGTTGGCACTATTAAATTCAGAATAACTTTTAAAAACAATGCATTTTGTAACATGGCAGCTAATTGCTCAGATATGGTATGGATAAATAAGAGGACTTAATCAAAAGTGTAAAGATCATAGCTATAAGACTGAGGCTTTGTATACCATTTTAGTTCATGTTAGTTACATATTTTGTATTCTCTATTGTTTTATAATCCAGTCAGTGGACAGAGGAGGGGATAGTTCAAGCCATCCATTTGCTGGGAGATGATGTGGGGGGTGAATGAGGGAGGAATTAGACAGTAAATGCAACTTTAATTAGTGTTTGTGCTCATTTACCACAAGAAAACAAAATGTTGGAATGTGGTATGAAGGGGATAAATCTCCAGAAAAGAAATACTATGCAGTGGTGTAACAACCTGTGATTCACTATTGCCTTCTTGCTTTGATTATTGAGCACATCTTGCTTACCTTTCTTCAACAGAGAGCCTCCCATATATAAATAGTGTCTGGGGAAAAGAGAGGGATGCAGTACTATGGCCTGCTGTAGCTGAAGGGTAAATGGTCTTTGGTGCTGCATTACCTTGGTTGGTATAAACGCAGTCCAACAAGAGCATTGCAATGATGAAGGGCTCACAAGTCATGGAAGGGCTTAGGTGACAAGACTACACCCTGCCAATGACATTGTGTGCAGCTGAGATGTGTCTCTGGAACAGAGAGAGATTGGAGTAGACTCACGCCAAGATGATCCACAATACATGAAGAGGTTTGGCAAACCTGATTCCTGGAGTTTTATTACTGACTTCAGTGGGAAGGAGATCAAACCTTGTCTGAAAAGCTGCATCCTGAAGTATACGTTTTGCACATTCCTGCCCTCCTTTTGTGTTTTTATTGTCCTCACTTATCTTACATTAAAATATACTGCACAGAAAGAACTGCTTTGACTACTTTTGTAAGACCCCTTACCCATGATGTACGCTGCTGAAATACAATGCAAGAAAATAGAAAAATCTCTCCTATTAGGCCAGCAAAGAGCAGGAAGAAAATTGAAAAAGACTTGCTTGTGCTTCTCTCCACTCTATATATACTTTTAATAGGACATTTGTGAATAATGTGCTTTTTATTCACTGAAGCCCAGAACAAGTGCATTGTCTAAGCCAGTCAGAGTAGGGGTTTTACACAATGGTAAAGTGAAGAGCTGTTGTTCTGCTGTACTCATTGTCAGAATTAACTGTTTTTGTGTTGAATGGTGAGATCTCTAGTCTTTTTGTCTACTTCATTCAAAGACAAGTCCTAAAGGGCAGAAATAGTAACTAGCATTTGGAACTGGAGTGGGAGTTGTGCAAAATTTGTGTAGTAGTCTGTGAAATAAAACAATCTGTGAAGTTCATGGTATTTTATTCACTGGGAGACAGGTCGGTTTTCTTGGAAGGTGTGATGAAGGCATGTGAAATTCTCAAGTAGAAGGTAATACTTCTATTTCTCATGTAAAATAAATGTTCATATAGAAAACTTGCAGATATTCTTTGTTTTGTGCGTCCTACTCCTCAGCAAATATTTAAGCAAAACAGAATAAAGCAGTATTCAGAATCTGAACACTGGGAAGTGGCAATTCTTCCAAAATTCTACAAAATATAATCTAACTTTATTTTCACTCAGTAGAAGCATGAATGTTAACACTGTGGAGTTACTCTTTCACTTTGCTTCTGAATTTCAGTGTGGAAAGTACTGGGTCATACTTAGGGACTGCTGGGCGTAGATGGCTATTTCTGTTAAAAATGTGTGAATATTCAAGAATGTTTATCTGTGTGCCTGTAGAGTATCTATTTCCTCTACAGGGTGTACTTTACAGCATTGACATATGAGGGGTTGGCATAAGATGCTGAAGAGGAAATAGTAAACGGTTCCATATTAGATGAAGCAGTATGAATAGGGCACACATACTGCCTTTTCACATGGAAATTTAATATGAAAAGTAGCATCAGCACAGCTAGTGTCCTATTCTGACAAAACCACTTCTCAAAACTGAAGCAGACCACCACGTATGTAGAGGATCTCTGTCACTGGGGTCTGAACCATGATATGAAAGATTGAGCAAGGAGACTGGTGGGCTCAGAAGCAATTACCCCTCCAGAGTGGGGCTGCAATTCCTGACTTCCCTGATGAACAGACATAGGGATCCCATCAGTCTTTTCTGAGTGAAGAAACTGGAAGCTGCTTTGTGCGGAATACCTCCTGGAGAAAGATTTCACTGTAGGGACCGGGGCAGAGCATTTGTAGTTGTAGTAGCAGGTAACTCACAAATACTCTGCTTGTCCCTGTCCTTCATCAGTGTTTGTTTGAAGTCTCTCATTCTCAAAAGATCAAAAAAAAAAAAAAGACACATTCATGTAAAATGCCCCTGCCCCTTCCAAAACTACAATTATTTCAGATTTCCCAGAGTTGATTCAGTTTAGTGATGGTGAAAGACAGTACAATACTCATTTAGTGATTTAACAGCATTTGACTCCTGAAGACTTTTTCAGTTCTGAAGCCTGTAGTGGGTTTGTTTTCAGTTTGCTTTTGACAAACATTTAAAAAAAATCTTCCAAAATAGGAATCTTCTTCTAAAAGCATTTTCAAGGACCTTCAATGGTTCTTTCTGTTTTTCATCTTTTCAGTCTAAACTATTGCTTTATATCTCAGCTGCAAGAAGCAGAGCAACATTCATCTCTAAGCACGCTGGCTTTTGAGTAAAAAGCAGCAGAGCAAAGCTAGCCTCTAAATCAAATAAATAAGTCTGTATCATTTCTGCTTTAGAGTGGAAAACAACAATGAAGGCGATTGTCTTCCGGGTTGCAGAAAGAAAATATTCTCTGCAAGCAATATAAGAATAAAAATGTCATTACTTAGATGGGCACCTCATTTCCTTTAATTCTGGAATCACACTTGCATTCTCCCTTTAGCACTTCGTAGGGTGTTTTTCATGGAGAAATTCATTCTCTGCAATCTCTTAGATGGTAAAATGATTAAATACTTCAGGCTCCATTTTGCTTTCTGTATAGTTTCAGTTTCAAGTTCCAGCTGAGCTGAATAGTGAGACACGACAGGGCCGATGGAGATACAGAGCCTCTGCCTAGGGGAGTCAGCCTTCAAGTACATTTGCTGTATCCAGCTAAGGTAGCTTGACAATATGCCAAAGCAAAAACAAACACAATTTTTGTAGTGGCTGCAACTACATATTTAAAAGACTAGACACAGCACTGTTGAACAGTAAGGTATAATATTGCTGAGAGATGCACTGGTTTTCTTAGCCTTGTGTCACACAGAGCTTGAATCTTATACAAGGGATGAAGATGGAAGCTCTGACATTGTCCACTACATCAGGTTAGAGTGAAATCTAAAAAGACTCTGTACACCAAAAATGCGTTGTTTTGAACCATTTGAAATGTTTTATATTGATTTTTGTTTATATTTGATTTAAAAATATATATATTTAGCACCTATGCCTACAGAACTTTTGATTTGAAATAAACATAATGTTATGTATAAGATGTCACAGACTTCCTGTACAGTTTAAAGCCTGTTTAAAATTCTCCTGGTTTAGCAAATAATTTTAATTTAAATGAAGCAACAATTTCACACAATAAATAAATCACTGGAAGAAATACAAAAGTTTCCAGTTGACTGAGCTATTCCTGTACTTTGAGGAAGACCATAATGATTACTTTCATGTTACAGCCGTGAGGCTGATTTTGTGGGGATGTAATCTACAGTGGGTAAAAAGACTATGGATCCCAAAAGAAATTATGAAAGCACAAAGGATATGTTTGCTAAACCACTTGCATGAAAGTTCTTATTTTTCTCTGTTTTGACATTGCTGATATATATATATAATGATCTTAGCATATGGTATCTGAGTACTCCAGGTTTCAAAGCTGCAGAAGTGGCAGGAAAGGTTGATTTCAATCATTAGTCCCATAATGAAGAATGTATCTCAGCTTCTTCGTGTCTGTTTTTCTGCCTTTCAGATAGAGGAATTTCGTAGACTGAGGACACACGTTAAAGGTGCAGAACTTTTAGAGGGCTGTGATGGAATCCTAGGAGATAACTTCAGACCAACTCAGCCACTTAGTGACAGAGTCATCAGGGCTGCATTTCAGTAGCAGAAGAGGAAAACCAATGAAGATCAATTTTTATTTAGGTAAGTAAAAGCTTAGCAGAAAAACCAAAACTTTGAAATAATTTTCATAGGGGAGATATTGTCAAAGGAAAAAAAATGAGTCAATTTCAGCTAATATTATGATATATTTTCAAAATGATAAATTTTGATACTACTGTTTTATCCTGTGGCATAACAAATTGGTTTACCTTTCTGAAATGCTAATAATTGGAATAATTGGGTTCTTTGCTGGCTGGAATCTATGTGATTTAGTGAATTAAAATCTTTCCGTTGACTTTAGTAGGCAGTTGTAGGCAAAGTAGTTCACAATTACTTCTTGTAGCTTTAAATTTCTCCTACTGCAATGAGCAAGAGCACATTATGCCTAGGTTTATGTGACAGATTTTCCCAGTTCTGAAAGACACTGATTTCTTATGGTTTTTAGAAGATAGTCACTGGTGAATCTTGTGATCCAGTGTTCTCTTAAACAAAGTGCTAGTTACCTATAGTTACTAGTTCTGGAGCCCTCCCCCCCCCTTTTTTTTTTTAATCCCTTTTTCCTGTTTTAGGATGCTGTACTTTCCCAACCAAACAATGAATCTTGGGCAAAATCAGTGCAGATACAAGAGGAGATAGTTAAATAACTTCTGTCATGGCCAATTTTTCATGTTACTTCATTCCTCAGTGTAGCTGCTGCTTCTTGTTCTCAGTGATATTTTTTCTTTCGTTGGCTCACAGAGCAAGGATGACTTTGGATTCGGTACAGAAGAGCTAATACACACGTGAACTTGCATTATCCACACATGAGTTATTAAAACCACCCCTGTAATATTCCCCTAGCTTCTATCAATTACAACATAAATTCCCTTAGTACTCAACTGTTACTCCTAAAGCTTATTACACTTAGGTAATCAATGCTTTACTATAATGAAAACCCTGGTAATGAGATTCTTAGAGTTAAAGAAAATTTGCTATCAAGACAGCTAGTTACCTTGTTAATAAGTCAGACACCAACATTTATGGTTGTTTTTGTAATAAAGTGGCCCCACCTTGATACCAATAGTATGAAAGCTAATCTGGAAAATGTTTAAAAAAAGAATGAATCTGTTCACTTTCATTCTTTAATAAGTTCTACTACTTTTTAGTGTAATAGAAATGTTCATCTCCTATTCTAAAATACTTCTATTTTTTAATAATAAAAACCATAGGGTACCCTGTTTTACTGGTAGAATCTATTATATAAAGGCATCAGTTTTTCTATCTGCACATTTCTTCAAAGCCATATGCTTATAATAGAAGCAGTTCTTCCAAAGTTTCACCTGGAAGAATGCTGCTGAAAGGTTTTTGATATACACTATAGGGTACAGACATTTATTTGTACATTAAACTCACACACTATCTAGGTCAGTGCTGGAACTGCCTGTTTCACTGCAGGCTCTGTTGTGGGGTTAACTTCTTCAGAATATGCTCTGGGTCCCATACCGAACTTCATATAAAGTTAACAAATGATCAGGCAGTAGATAACACATAAAAGAGATCAATAATTCAGTGCTTCCAAAAACAGATCTGTTAAAACCTAGTGGGAAGATTATTTTTCCTCCTGCTCTTGACAAATTATTAAGTGGTCTGGGACAGTGGCCAACAATTTAGTGTTCTTTTGATATAGTGTAAGCATTCAATATAACATATGCATCTAAATATTTTAATGTGTTTATTTATATTTTATAACTCTGTTTAATGTTAGCATCCCAGAAGTTAAGTAAAGAAAGCAAAATACTAGTCCTTTTATTAATACTGTTTTCTCATTCCCATATTTAAATTTGGGTACATCCTGAAGCCCACTTCTCAATTACATAGTTCTCTGCAGTCACAGAATGTCGTCACTTTAATCTTGAAATGGATGATTCAAATTCATCCAGGCTTCTGCATTAAAATTACTTGGGAAAATCATAGCAATATTAAAGTACAATTTTTCCCAGAGAATGAATAATGCCCTCAGGCCAGTGCAGGTAATTCAGGTCTGTAACACTGAAATTACTTGACACTCTGCCTTTGAATTTTAAGCATGAAAGAGCTTCCCTTTACGATGATGGAACTGAAATGTGAAAATTTTCCTTTTGCTTTCATGTTTGAAATTTTATTACATTTGTCGATACTTTTGAAGAATTGTTATAAATAACAAGATTTATCTTGGCCATGCTTCACAAAATAATCTGCACTTTTAATTCCCAAATGATGGAATTTTTAATGTGAAGTGCCAGTGGTATCACTGTTGGGTTTGCTAATTATAGACGCTTTAGCACTGAGAAAGAACCGTGACTCTGAGCATTGTGTAGCCCACAGAAAACATGACGACTTGGCTCTACACACCTGATTGAAGGTCCTCCTTCAATAGAATATGAAAAGATCTTCCTTTTAGTTTTGGCTGCATCAGTCCAAATAGTAGTATTAAATACTACTAAATAGACAATTAAATACTACTAAACAGACAATTAAAGGCTCACAAGACATTCTTGCTATTGAGTTTGTCTCTGGGGAGTTGGGAATTAGATATATGAAGTCTAAAAGGAAAGGGTGTTGCCTTGATCACCTCTCTTCTGCACTTTCTCCTCAGAAAAGGAAATAAACAATCTTACCTATTTGTTGTGGTTTTCTCAGACTGTTCTCTCCAGGTGGAAGGTGTTGAGGAAGCTCCCCACACGTACCTCAGACATTCTCAGAAAAGATACCTCCCCTCCTTCCTAGGAATGAGTAATGGTCTTTCATCTGGGGCTTCTAACACAGGTTATGAAGACCCAGTAGCAGATGGGGAAGTAATAGTTTTCAGAGTTGGATCTACATAATGATCCAAGAGGAAGTATTGCTTGCTTTCAAAGAGGAGACTACCTTTTATTTTAAAGGTCTGGTATGTCTTGAGTATTACAATTGCAAACATACAGGCGGACTTCTTTTCTGACATGATGCCCCTCTGCCAAGGCTGATGGAACTCCTGTCTGTAGAGCTTTAAATATTTTCTCTTTCATTTCAAGCCAGTGTAGTACAAGCACTCAAAGAACCTTGAGAAGCATTAGTTTTCTGTGGCCACATCACTCTGTCAAGGAAAGGAGACAAATGTTCCTTTATAAATGGTGTATACACAGGCATAGAGAGAGGTTGTGTAAAAGGTCTAATTAGTTTTGACTGAATCAGAATGCAGGCTTTATGCATGTCATGCTCATAAATCTTTAGAACATCTGCTTTTCAGCCTTAATCGAAACCTTAACTGAACTGAGCCTTTTGTGGCTTATGATCAAATGGCATATGTTGATCTTTGATGCAATTTGTGGTAGCTTGTTGAATTGAAGGCACAGATGACACAAACGTATATCATATTATGCAATCTCAGGTAAAGAAATTATTCTTATTATTTTGACTGTTCCTTTATTGTAAGAGAGAACAGATCTCAAAATACCCCCCTCCAATTCTGGAGCAAAGTTTGTCTAGGATGAAATAAAGATATTAAGGAGGACACAGCAGGTAGAACTTAACTTTGTTGCTCCACTGCTCTTTTTAACCTGGTCGGTTTTAGGATAAGTTTTTGCTGCTTAGTTGACCTCTTTTGGCTCTGCTTTTCCACCAAAAATGCATCTCTATCCTATAGCCTGGGGTTAGTGAACCTCTCGGATCTGTTCTGTGGATTTTTTTGAAATATATTGTTTACAGAACAACCTTTACATCCTTTCTTTTCTGCAAAACTGCTGAAGTTTTCATGTTTCCATAGAAATGAAACTTTTTTTTTTTTTTTTAAATTGTTTATAACCTATTTTAGTCATATCCACTAGACTAGTGATAGAGCTAGTCAGGTGATAGGGAATTTGGATGGAAAGCTCAGTGCAGATTTGCTTTCAGATATAGAAGGTAAAAAAATGAATTTAATTTTAGACTGAAGAACAGTAGAATCACAGAATAGTTGTGGTTGGAAGGAGCCTCTGAAGATGTGTTAGTCCAATCACTGGCTCAAAGCAGTGTGAACTACAGTGGGTTGTTCAGGGCAATGTCCAATTGGGTTTTGAATAATTCTAAAGATAAAGACTCCACAACACCTTTGGACAAGCTGTTTCTTTGAGTGTCCTTACAGTAAGAAAAGATTAAATGAGATTTTCTGTATTACTCTTAATTATTCTTTGTGGTCTATTGCTGGACTCTTTCCAGTATGTCCATATTTCTCTTGAACTGGGGAACCCAGAACTAAATCCAGCACTCCAGACATCTCACCAGTGAGGAGTAGACATGAAGGATCATCTCCCTTGACCTGCTGGCAGTGTACTTCCTAGTGCAGCCCAGGAGGCTGTTGCATGGGTGCATTGTTGGCTCATGTTCAACTTCTTGTCTAGCAGGACACCTATATCCTTTTTTGAGAAGAAAGAGAGGAGGGATAGTGTCATGGATCCCTCAGTGTTACTAGTTTTTGTGAGAATTATCAGTATTCCCAAACTCTGTTATATTTGGGGCTTGTCATTGCTTCTCCTATGAAGACAGGCTGAAGGAGTTGAGGTTGTTCAGCCTGGAGGCTTTGGGGAGACCTTATAGTGACCTAAAGGGGGCCTACAGGAAAGCTGGGGACGGACTGTTTGTCACGGAGTGTAGTGATAGGACAAGGAGTAATGTCTTTAACTATAAGAGGGTAGATTTAGATTAGAAGTTAGGAAGAAATTCTTTATGATGTGGGTGGTGAGGCACTGGCACAGGTTGCCCAGAGAAGCTGTGGGTGTCCCATCGCTGGAAGTGTTCAAGGCCAGGTTGGATGGGGCTTGGAGCAACCTGGTCTGGTGGGAGGTGTCCCTACCCATGGCAGGGGGGTTGGAACTAAGTGATCTTTAAGGTCCCTTCCAACCCAAACCATTCTATGAATATCAACTTGAATCAACAGTGATACTGAATTCAGTGTGGCATGCTTGTATGTCCACATTCATTTACAATCAGGCTGCATAAGCATGATTCCATTCTTATTATAGTTAAATGTCATTGCTCCCATTTACCAGGGGGAGATCAGACAAATGCCTAGTATCAAAGTCATTGAAATCAAGGAGATTCTTTTAATAGAAGGCAGTAAGACCTGGTTCTAAAAAATAACTCGCTAACACAATATTGAAAACAATGTTTTCTCTTGAAAATTATAAGCTTTAATTTATCTTTCACTGAGCATAACCAGTAACCTAAAGAATTTGATCTCCAATATGCTGTCTTGAAAGTGCACATCCCAGACACAGCTTCTTTTATTTTGTAAGTTTGAAGAATAAATATAAAAGAAACTTCTTTTATTTTGTATTTATTTTATTTTATTTTGTATTTATGAAGAATTGTATTCCAGCTACCTAGCTACATTACTCCAGTTCTCCTGAACATTTTTGTGGCAGATTCAGAAACTTCTGAAAAAGCATGTTTTTATGTACACAAATGCATGTACACATTCATACACATCTTTAGTAGAGCTCAGATTGTCAGTAGCTACAAGCTTATCCAACATGGTGTAAATTATGTTAGCAGCAATGATTTTGGATTAAAGGCCAAAGGCTGTGTTTTCCTAGTTCCTGGTTTCCTAGCAGTACATTCAAAAGTAGAGGAAAAAGATATGAATGTTGTCATTAAAACACCAAGATTGTGCTACGCCTGAAGAACAGGAAGGGGTAATTTAGGTTGGGAGGAAGAGAGATTGCATGATATCATGAGGCAGTAACAGAGAGTGCATGCCTCATACCACAGAGACTGTCTACATGATGTTGTGAGGTACGACCAAACAAGCAGAAATTGACACAGCATTAGGTTCACAGCACAAGCAAAGGAGGGAGGACAACATGGTGACCGTATCTGGTGTATTTTGTGAGTGGACAGTGCAAATTATTTGCCTTTGAAACTACTGAGCTGTGCTTGTGGCAGCAAAACTATGCTGCCCTTTCCATGGGGAACTGAACAAGGGATCAGCATTGCGGGTAGGAATGAGCTGTCGCTAAACAGGTAGTGTGGTACGTTCCCCTCTTTGTGGCGTTGCACATACTGGTAGCAGTAGAATACAGAATATGAAAGGATATTTAGACACAGAGTGAGCTGTGGAGCTGTGCCTTGCCTTTGAGAAATAGGGTTGAGTGGCATGATGCTATCTATAGTCTGCATTTCTTTGCCTAAGTAGATCTCAGTGAACTTCACATTTGAAAGGAGGTTCACATTACCAGTGACTATGTCATTGGTCTCAGTTACTAATAGCTTTTGTGGTTCCTAAAGTTCACAAACAAGTTGCTCTAAGGAAGTTTTAACACTGAGTTTTATGGTTTCCTGTTGTGTTGATCCAGATCTGGAGTGAGCTTTCAGCAGCCATGCATCATTATGCTACTATGGCCATTCTTCTCTCTTTCCTGGTATTAAAAACAAAACAAAAACAAAAAACACAGGTTATCAACACTAGCTCTTTAGAAATACAAACAATGATTTCCTAGATGTGATGGAATGTGAATAATTACGCTGCTTTTCATCAAGTGATTTTTCATCATTCATTATTTGTCTCCATGAGTTCAAGTTCCTGAAAGAGAATTGGTTTAATTGTTAAGTTTCAGTCTTTGAAAGACACACAGCATCATGCTATCAACACAACCAACTATTGTTCTTCTGTTTTTGAGAGCTTATGGATGGTGCCCAGCACACTGCTGCCACTTCAGAGTACTTGAGAGTGTGCTTACGTTTGAGTGACTACGGGACAGAGAGCCAAACACTTTAGGCTTGTGAGCCACACACCATAATTGGAGAGCTCCTGGAAGCATACTACCAAAAACTTTGGAGAGTTTAGGGGATGGAGAGCTTCAGGAATGGCTCAAATCAGCCTTTTCAGGTTGCTTCCCACTACTTTGTTGTAATAGGGTGTGCATTAACATTTCAGTTTAACCCTGTAATTTCAGTCTTACAAGTTCTCCCACTGCCAAGAATTCAAATGAGTGAGCAGGAAAGCACTTCTGTTTATTGTATGGCATACCTCTGACACAGGAGACACAATTTAAGGATTCAATAGCCACAGGCAACTCAAGAGTCATGGACTGGTCATTGCCGTAGTAGAAATCTGTGCTGTATCCAGGCCAGAGGATCAGTACAAGATGTGATCAAGCCATAAATGAGGAAGAAAATAATTTTGAATTGTAGCTGTTTCCAGAGAGAATACCATATTGAAATTGTCCTTGCTTAATCATTTACAGATCTCTTTTTAGAAAAAAATAAGTGTTGGAGGAATGGGAAACAGTTGAAATCTCTTAAAAAAAATAAAAATCAAAATATTGTGCTTCCTTTTGAAAGCTAAACAAAATCATAGGGTAGCCTAGGAATCACCCCCCTGCAATGTGCTTCAGATAAGACACTTCATGTTGACAAAAGCTCCCAAATGTCTTGGCCTGTGCCTCTCTATCAACACCACATGTTCTTTGGTATTCACAATGTACTGTTATCATCAGCCTTTTTATGAAAAAAAAATCAGAGTACAGTTTCCAGCTGCTTACTGTAACCAATGTATGGTTTGTACACTACAGCTTGGAAACTGAAAACTCAGCAAGGAGCACCTGTCATAAAAAAACTTTCTCACGACATGTTTATTGGCAATTTCAGCATGAAAGCAAGGTGTATAGAACACACATACACACACACACACACTGGAACTCTGCCATACTTTATTCACTTACATGCTGCAAAAATGCAGGAATATATGCTGGAAAATGCTGCAGATCAGCATCGAGGCAAAATGGTCAGAAGCTTAAATCATCTCTAATTGAACTGCACCTGATTTTTAAAGTATAGGGACTCTAGATTAGTATGTGTAATATCTAGTAAAGTAACAGCTCTCAAATGTTAAGGATATTAGAAGGACATACAAGTAAATGCATCTGACTACAGAAACAGAGAAGAAAGCTCACAAGATGCATTCCTTCTTCTACATGGTTGTACAGCGTGTTAGGAAGTGACAGCATGCTCTGTTTTGCCTCAATGAAATCACACAGGGAGTTTTAGCAAGAAAATTATTACTCCATTGGAATCAAGAATCCAGGGTTTCACAGATCTTTATTCCTATTATAAATTGTAATTCTAATTATTTCATATGGATGAAAACAATACAATGAGTATGCATACAAATTCTTGCTAAGCCGACAGCAATATTTTGAAAATAAATATCAAAGAAAACTGATCAAGTTATTTGGGTTACTGAAAATATTTCTGCAACTGATAATTTCCATTCAAGGAAGAGAATACCAGCAGTGATTGTTAGCTGTGTTTTATGACTAAACCAGATTTTGTGACAGAGCAATCCTACAAAGCAGAACTTTCCATAATTTTAATACCTTTTTATGCAGGCCCGGAGGTCAAGAGAAACAAAGGTACACTCTAGTTAGCTAGATATTGTTAAATGCCCACAGAAGTAGATGTACATTCTATCAGCTGTGACCTTTTCATGGAAAGAGTTACAAAGAGTTGAAAGAAATAAGGATTCATAAGGTAGTAGGACACTCTGAATCCATGCCTGACCATATTTTCAGGTGCTGCTTTTAGGAAGGTATAGAATGATGATATTGTGTAGTCAGTGTTAAAGTGATTTTGCTACTCATGTCCTCTGAAGTTTTTTAACTCTTAACAAGTGTTTTAGTTTAACTTGGTGTTGAGGAGGAGGCAAGATGCTTCTACAAGAAAAAAAAATGGAGACATTGTTTTGATCTTGCATAGTGATTAACTATACACCTAAGGTGACTGCAGTGAGGTATGTTGCTTCCTCCCTATCAGATGGAAAGGCATAGTATTGTGATTTCTCAGATATTTACACTTGATGGCACTGATTCTGAAAAAAAGCTTTTATTTGAAGGTTTTCTGACCTGTAAAGGACTCCTCCAGAAGCAGTGGGACCCTATATGTAGGACTTAACCCAAATGAAGGAGTTTTAAGAGACAGAAATATAAGTATAAATAGAAAAGTCATCTAGGCATTTTTTTTATTATAATATACAGGTACATTTGTACAATTTTAGCTCAATTATTACATTACCAAAAACTCTTCAGAAGAGTAAGAGAAACAAGTACCTTAATATATGCATAAAACATTAGCCTGAATAGTATGTTACTTGACTATATGTATTGTGGAACAGTGCTGTTAATTTAGCATGGTAGAAAAATTAGTCTTAAATGCAAATAATGGGTAAACATGAATAACACCACCACCAATATATACAATTAGTCTTTTGTCAGACAATACAAAGTATTTCCATACAGCCACAACTGAAATCTTCAAGCTGGCTCATAATTAGGCTCCTTTCCAAAAGTAATCCGTTAATACAATAGCTGCCCAAATCCCAGTTCAACTTAATTTCACTGACTTTGATTTTTGGACCAAAAGCATTAAGCTTGAACGAGTGAAAAATGTACGAAGTGTGCATTCAATTACGGAGTAATTAGATACTCAATCACCCTTACATCACACTAGGGATTCTCCAAGAAAGAAGAGATATACTACTCAGTGCAGTGTATAAAACAGTTTTGTTAATTAGTTTAGCACTAATTGAGATTGAGAAAACGTCACTTTGTCAAAGCTTTAGTTTGCCTACATGGAACCTTAAGCATACAAAGTTTTTGGTTTCTTCTGAACTCACTGAACTCCTGAGCTTACTTAGATTTTTTAGTCTAATACCTTGATCCAGTATCTTCTGTCCACACAAGAGAAACCTTTCTTTTCAGGAAGGGGGTTGGTCCCTGCACCATCATATCAGTAGCCCACTGGAAAATATGCCAAGTTTTTCCAGAGACTAACTTGCTATAGTAGTATACATATTTTTTTCCCATGTTGTACCTTTATACCTAGCCTCAGGAAGAAGTGGGAATCCTCTGTGCTACTGCATGAAGTATAACTATGTCTAAAACCAGCTGCTCTGAGAAGGGCTTACAGATTCCCTTAGAAAGTAGCCATCAGAAAGTTCTTCAGGTTGACCATCAAATGTTCCTGCTGCCAAACTGCATGCTTCTGGGGTGTGTTGTGTAACTAGGGAGAGTACAGACATCATTGCACAGTTTGTCCTGTGTGTAGACACCAAATCCTTGGCAGTACTGTAGAAGACTGACAGCCCTATCTCCATAAGGAAAGGAGTGGGAACTCTCTAGAGATGTGTTGCCTGTTCCTGCAAGCAGTTGTAGCCCCAGGTGATTGTTTGCACCCAAGCATTTGTAGATTTCATGTGTATACATATGGAGCACTAAAATAACCTCAGAAAAATGAGATTGTTAGTACAACAGAATGAAATGATTTGTTGCTCTCATACCTACCGCTTCTGAACTGGGGCTACCTGAGTAGCTGATTTCCTAAGGTTATGCTGCAGCACATGAGTACGTGTTTGCATGAAACCAAGTATTAATTTATCTCTATTGCTAACAAGTAAGGATATTACTGCTATCAGGAGCATTAAATTGGGTCTTTGCTTTCTATCTCCCGAGCCCATCTGACTCCCATGAGGGCTGTGTACTCAGCACTTTACTTGGCAGGTCCCCATAGATGGTAACAAATTCTGGGTGATAGTATATTTTCCTTTCTACTTTACAGCTGTGCTTTCCACATTAGAATCAATTACCTGATTGATTCAGAAAGCCAATTGTAAAGCTTTGTTTCAAGTTTACCGCTGCATTTAACTTTGCATTTTTATTGCCATTTCCTCCATTGCTATTAAATCTTCCACCGCTGGCTTTACCCTGAAAGAGAAGAATCAGGACCATTATGTCCACGAAGTATATACCCTGAAACTGCCCCCACCTGCTGTCATGAAACCCCTGCTTTTAGTTTTCCCTGTCTCCCTGGCTGGACATAAACAGTCTTTCAGACCCACTGCGGAGGAATTTCAGTAACATAATTGTTCCATTCTCTTTTCAGAGAGGGGGAAGACAATGCTCCCACAGTGCCCTTGGATGAGAAATGGAAACTTTTGAGGCTGCTGCTTCAGTTGAACCACAAAGCCTGTATTGTTTGTCTTCACCTAATTCAGCCTTGATAGACAGCTGTGACAGTTGGTCTGTCCACACAGTCCAGTGAAATTCTGGGAATGGGGCAGTACATTAAAAGAAGAAAACACATTAAATCTTCCAATTCACACTGTTAACTATTTTAAAATGGTAATTATCACTGCATATATATAGTTTCTTTGCCATAGCATTCAATAGTGGTCTGTGATCCAAATAGAACTAATTTTAAGCTTGGTATGAATGTTAATATATGTAGAAGTGCTCATTATTGTTTTGAATGTTACATTTAATTTTATTTTGTAGCATTTCTTGTGCTGTCAGTAACCATCTTTTCTGTAGAGGGGAGGTGCATTCTGTAAAGTTAAAAAAACATGGGTTGTTCACAGAGTGTGTTTTACAAATTCTGAATTAATTTTTGGGCAGAAATGAACATTTCTCTGCCAAACCTATGCACTTAACATGGTTTATCTGAATAAAGCTGAATGACATTTGCAATACTAGGAACCTTATTCAAATAAAGAACAAATTTAAAAGAAGGAAAATAACCAGTGTAACAAAACAGAACAGTCTGGATTATTTTCTGTTTGGTGAGTCATGGAATTTTACAAAGAAATGTTCAATTCAGGCAGAAAATTATCAGCCTTTGTTCTCCGGTGAGTTATGACAGTTCCATTTGTTTCTGCACATTGCTTAGGATGGTGGTCTGGGGACCTGCTCTGCATGTCCTGAGCTTGCTGCACAGCATGGGGGTTGTCATGCTGGGCCACACATGGCACAGACAGAGCTCTGACAGAGCCCAAGAAGTAAATGCAGTCTAAGCCAGTTATTCAAGCTCATAGCTTCTGATTCCTGCAGAACAGGTAGCCGAAAGACAGAGATAATAAAGTGGTGGAAAGTAGCTTTGATCACCATGACTATCAGCGTGGTCCATTTTGCTAGGACGATGAGGGCAGGCTTGTGAGAGTGGAACAACGCCTGAGCACAGATGGTAAGCTGCAGGCAGGGCACAATGGAGATGCAAACAGAGGTTCACAAAGCGGAGTTTACTCCCTCGGAGCAGATTGGTGAGTCATCAATCACAAAGTCATCACTATGCAGCAGCAAATGCACTGTCACAAGGCATGCTTAATCCACCTCTTCAAGGGCTACAGGGAGGGCTGCTGCTGAATAATGAATGATAAATTCTCAGTCATTTGTGTGTATATCAGGGTCAACAGAAAAAAAATACAACAAACCCACACACTACACTTGAGCTGGGTGAGAGGCAGTGGATGCTGCTCACCACTTCTGTTGGTGTTGTATGCAGTGCATACAGCTTGTGACTGTATGCACTGCAGAAACATTTGCAACCTTTGGAGACACACAGCTACCCTTAGTAAGTATTGCAATAAATGCATATAAAATATGCAGCAAGCAGCCCCTCATAATGTCATCTGTTTAAGAAGCTTAGCAGAGTTGTAATTGGCAAATTGCTTCTTGGGCCTATGGAAACTCGTATTTCTTAGGGTTTTGCTTAAGAATGTTCCTCTGCCTACTGCCCAAATTTAATGAAATATAAGCACATTCTCTAGTCAAGGGGCTCAAGATTTCAGTACTGGCCAAAAACAGGCTTTCCATCTGCAATGTCCCAGTACTTCAAAATGTCAAAGGAGCAGCTTCACTCACTGGCTGCTGCTCCTCTTCCTTCAGCAATGACTCCTCAAGCAGCTGCAGCTGTAACCCAACCCCAGCGGTAGAGCCTGGCTTCCTCTGGGTCTATATCTTGCCATAGCTCAGGGAGGAGTCTGCATAAGGTCTGCTGTACAGAGTGTCTGCTCTGCAATGGCTTGGCTGGGTTGTCTGCAATTTTTGACAGTAGCCCAATAATTTATTGCAGGTCAGGTTTGGCTCTAAAATAAAATTAAAATAAAATAAATAAAAATCCTAGGAGGTGGAAGTCAACAAGTTTCTGCCGGTTGAAGACCTCTTGCTATCTCCTTGCACACAGGAATGAAAAACCCCTCCAAAAGTGGAGTGAACCAGATTCTGATCCTGGCAATTCCCAGGTTCTGTGAATAGCTCATTTAGAAGATCTTTTCCCTTTGCACAAAACATATTAATAACTACTGGGTATTAACCGAGGGGAACTGTAATATTAATACAGCAAATATTGATATTATGATGAAATCTCAAGTAGTTTATTCTCTGAATAAACACATTCCTTATCTTGGAGCTGGCTGACATTATTCTGGCTTTGAAATACAGATACACTGCAAAGCAAATGATGTAATGTCTCCACTGAAAAATTGAAGTCCATTACTTCCCTTTCCTGTGCTCCCTTCCTGTGTTTGCTGTTCTTTCCTGCATTGCCTTGGACAGTCAAGTTTGAGCTGTATAAATCTTACTACGGAGAAAGTGAAATTAGAAAGCTTGTCTCAACGTTTGTGAAATTTTTTTGAAGGCTTGACTTTGAAAGAAAAAAAAAAACTAGTAAAAATACTTATAACTGTGTTTTGTCTTTAGACCCGGATCTAATTATAACAACAAATTCACTCCCCAAACACACCCATTCTAATTACAGATTGGTCAACCCACATTCGTGGTGTGCTGGGAAAAGTTAAATTAGTCTTTCTGGTTTCAGTAGGAATCCGCAGGGAGGAATTTGCAAAAAGGGCTCTCTGTGTATTACTCCAGTTACACTGCACCCATGAGAGGTTTTATTGAGTGTGGCAAGGCTCTGCTACTCTTCAATTAGAGTTCCACATGCCTGCCTTTGTATTAACGTTTTTAAGAAATCATAAGAATTGATAAAGGTGTTATAAGGGTAGTGTAAGGTTAATAATTTCCTCTTCAAGCCTGTAGCCACGAAAATTCTTCTGAATTAGATTGCTATCTGCACTGGAAGTATTTTCAAAGATAATTATTTATGTCTATGATACACCATATCATTTTAAAGACTTATTACAAATGTGAATTAGAGGTTTCCAGGAGGTGCTGAGGCCAGAAGAAACTCACAGGTAGCAGTTACACACTTGTAGATCCTGAAGTTTATGACATCGTACAAGCAGCTATCTGTCTCATGAGGCAAAGGCTGGCTCTGCAGCCTTCATGTAAATTTTAGGATAGCAGAGGGAATCAAGAGATAAGGAAAAGGCTGAGGTGCTTAATGCCTTCTTTGCCTCAGTCTTTAGCGGCAAGACCAGTTGTTCTCTCAATACCCAGTAGCCTGAGCTGGTGGAAGGGGATGAGGAGCAGAATGTGGCCCTCACAATCCACGAGGAAATGGTTGGAGACCTGCTACAGCATTTGGATGTATGCAAGTCAATGGGGCCAGATGGGATCCACCCGAGGGTACTGAGAGAACTGATGGAAGAGCTGGCCAAGCTGCTTTCCATCATTTATTGTCAGTCCTGGCTATCGGGGGAGGTCCCACTTGACTGGCAGCTAGCAAACGTGATGCCCGTCTACAAGAAGGGCCGGAGGGTAGACCCGGGGAACTATAGGCCTGTTAGTTTGACCTCAGTGCCAGAGAAGCTCATGGAGCAGATTATTTTGAGTGTCATCATGCAGCACTAACAAGGCACCCAGGCGATCAGGCCTAGTCAGCATGGGTTTATGAAGGGCAGGTCCTGCCTGAAGAACCTGATCTCCTTCTATGACAAGGTGACACGCTTAGTGGATGAGGGAAAGGCTGTGGATGTGGTCTACCTTGACTTCAGTAAGGCTTTTGACACCGTTCCCCACAGCATTCTCCTCAAGAAACTGGCTGCTCATGGCTTGGACTGGTGTACGCTTTGTTGGGTTAAAAACTCGCTGGGTAGCCAGGCCCAAAGAGTTGTGGTGAATGGAGTCAAATCCAGTTGGAGGCCGGTCACTAGTGGAGTCCCCCAGGGCTCGGTACTGGGGCCAGTCCTCTTTAACATCTTCATTGATGATCTGGATGAGGGGTTCGAGTGCGCCCTCAGCAAGTTTGCAGACGACACCAAGTTAGGTGCGTGTGTCGATCTGCTCGAGGGTAGGAAGGGTCTGCAGGAGGATCTGGATAGGCTGGACCAATGGGCCGAGGCCAACGGTATGAAGTTCAACAAGGCCAAGTGCTGGGTCCTGCACCTGGGGCACAACAACCCCAAACAGAGCTACAGGCTGGGAAATGTGTGGTTAGAAAGCTGCCTGGCAGAGAAGGACCTGAGAGTATTGGTTGACAGTCGGCTGAATACGAGCCAGCAGTGTGCTCAGGAGGCCAAGAAGGCCAGCAGCATCCTGGCTTGCATAAGAAACAGCGTGGCCAGCAGGTCCAGGGAAGTGATTGTCCCCCTGTACTCAGCTCTGGTGAGGCCGCACCTCGAGTACTGCGTTCAGTTTTGGGCCCCTCGCTACAAGAAGGACATGGAGGTGCTTGAGTGAGTCCAGAGAAGGGCTACGAAGCTGGTGAAGGGTCTGGAGAACAAGTGTTACGAGGAGTGGCTGAGGGAGCTGGGACTGTTTAGCCTGGAGAAAAGGAGGCTCAGGGGCGACCTGATTGCACTTTACAGGTACCTGAAAGGAGGCTGTAGTGAGGTGGGGGTTGGTCTATTCTCCCACGTGCCTGGTGACAGGACGAGGGGGAATGGGCTAAAGTTGCAGCAGGGGAGGTTGGATATTAGGAAGAACTTCTTCACTGAAAGGGTTGTTAGGCACTGGAACAGGCTGCCCAGGAAAGTGGTTGAATCACCGCCTCTCTACTTAGGCTCCCTAAGTAGAGCTTAGGGATATGGTTTAGTGGAAGACTTGTTAGCATTAGGTCAGAGGTTGGACTCGGTGACCTTGGAGGTCTTATCCAACCTAGACAATTCTGTGATTCTGTGATTCTGTGAATAAGGAGAAACCCAACTTTTAGGAGAAGGCAGGTGAGCTGGGACAGGAAGTCTGCTGTGGTTCATTTCCCACTGCACATTTCCCGCTGCAGGTGATGTGCTCTTGGGGTTTCTCTGTAGTTTTCTGGAGCTCCCACTGAAAACATGGAGGTCTAAAGAGCTTCACCTGTGTTCAGACTTGTGTTCAGAGTGCTCGGCACTCTGGGCTGTGGTCCTGGGCATGTAAAAATTATCTTGAACTAGCTTTGGAATGTGTTCTTTCTTCATACACTATCCCTGTCTGCTGAAATGAGAGGTGGCTGGAGAAAGATTCATCACATCTCCTGAGAGTGGGCCATGCAGAATGTGTTCGGAAGTGTTTATATATACACATTTATTTATGAAACCGTAACTATCTGTCATCATAAGCACACGTGTGTATTCATATCTCTAGAACGTTATACATAGAAATACTGCTTTTAAAACAAGAACAGTTTAAAGGGAAGTTTAAAATTGCTACTTAGAGCTAAGAAATTCCAGTATGAAGATTGTGTGCCTAACATCAATTCACCGCCACTGTACATATTCAGTTGGTGTTTGTATGATTGCATGTTTTTCCCTTTGCCTAATATCGAAGTCCTGTTTCCTTCTCTTTTCCCCAATATTCATTATTCAGTCCCAGGTCCTTTATACTGGATGGTGTTCAAGACTTGCTCTAAAGAAATAATCATTCATTTTCTCATGGGGCATTCTTTCTTACAGCATTTGTTTGAATGCTTCATATGTATTAATGAACTTATATTTACATGCACTTTCAAAATGCCTTCTCCCCTGTATCACCTGAGGGACATTTCTCTGATCAGAGAGCTATCCATGCAGTACCATAATAAACAGAGCAGTCAGCTAGTTTAGAGAGACTCTTCCTATTGCCCTGTAACATGTGGTCCTCGTCCAGGAGAACATATTATGACTTTATTTGCAAAGTTAAACACTCAGCATTGATTCAGTAGTCAGGTTTCCTCTTCAGGCTTCTCCCTGATAAATTCGCTGAGCTGATGACTTCAAGGTTTGTTTTTCAGTGCTGGGTCATTTTTTTTGTGGCCCTTCTGTCCAGTATCTTCACATCCTTCTCACCAGTATTCTTCCCATGCTGCGTACAGAGGCAATATCAGCTTTTCATTTCTGCTTGTCCTCCCTAGACACTGACCCCATCTTGATTCAAGAGACCCTTCTCCTCCCGAAATATCAGGCAAACAACAGAAGATGGGATCTGAGAATGGGAAATATTAGGTACACTTGAAATGAATTTGCCCAATAAAGTACACAATGAGTTATTTAAGCCTTGAACAACAAAGAAGAAAAGAAAGTGCAAAGAGAGAAGAGAGCAAAGACAACACAGAGAAATTTCTGTAAGTGTCCTTTCCTCTAGCAGAAATGTGGTTGCAAATATTATTTCTCTATTTCCATCCCAACTCAACTATGTTGGAAGTGGCCCATTCTGGGTTGAAAGTGGCCCATTCTGACGAAGTCACAGCCAGCCCCCAAATCACTGGTTAGAAACCACATCGAGGAAGCCTCATTCTCTGAGCCTGCTGTTTTGTCCCTCTCACACCAGTGCCAGGGAAACAGCTGCTCCTCCTTGGGCAGCACACAGCAATCCTTATCCCAAACCCTGACTGTTCACCACATTCCCTGTGGTTTTCTTTTTGTTCCCCCAGGGAGACAAGAAAGACATACACACGCTCCATTATTCTGAAAAGTGAAGCACTTGAGAAGGCTGGAGTTTCAAGCACATAAGCAACTCTTCTACACATTATTTAAGACAATGTTAGTGTCTGAGGTGGAGACAAAAACACCTTGATCTTATATAGACATAAACTCCTTGCATCCCTTAGGCTTTAATATAAGTATACACTACAAACAGTGCTTTCTGAAGTGCCCCCCATGTAAACATCTGACAGTGGTGAGCTTGAAACAGATGAAAGCTATGATAAAGCAGTGAAACATACAACTGCATATGATACACCATGTCAGCAGTACTTTAAATAGTAGGTATAAAGCAATTCTGGAAAATATTTTTGTTTTGTTTTACTTCATGTTGTGAAGATACTTTTTTTTTTTTTTTTTTTTTTTAATGCACTACAGGTCAGCTGGAATTGAATGTCATTATCTTGAGTCATAATTAGAAAAACACTTGATCTCTTTAGTTGTATTATCTTATGTGTGACTGAGCAAAAAGAAAAAATGCAAACCAAAGGTAGCAGAAAGATTTATTCATGGCTTAGAAACATGCAGTAATTCACAAAGATAAGGAAATGTTTACTCAAGAGACAAATCAAAAACAAACACAAAAAACCCTGAGAGCTGTGTGCTCTTGGCAGGGAAGCTGGTAATGATTATCAAGTGCATGATTCTCAGTGTGAAATTATAGGCTGCAATTTAGCAGATGTGCCACAGCATTTTGAACCTTCCTGATTTCTTGGTATTGTATGTATTGACCACTCCTAGTACAAAATCCTAGAAAAACACCAGAGGCCAGAGCATGTCAAAATAACTGTGATTAGGGTCATAATGAATGGCAAATGGACTTGTAGATCCAAATAATTTGTTTTCAATAGAACCCGTGATATCTGGTCTTCAGATGATGTGACTGTGCAAAATTTTTACAGGTGTCCAGTAAAGATGTTTAATTGCACTATGTTATACAGCCACTAGATGTCTGCATACTATAGAGCTTCAGGCAGGGTTTGGTCCCCACCATAAAAGGCAGACAAAGAAAATAATTCATTATATGTGGATGTCTCTTTTTCTATCAGTCAGGCATTTTTTTTTCTTTTTTTTTTTCCCTAACCTATGCCCCTTATTCAAGGAGAGATCTGTAGGCGGAGATCCTCTACAAGAAATATATATATATATATATATATATATATAAAGTGAGGCTGGTTTCTATTAAAAATGTAAAGGAAACTGTAGATTAAGCCATTTGTTGAGATCACATCTACTACGATAAAATTCACAAATAAACCCTGGAAATCAAATAAAAATTACAGTACCTGAGTTGGCATAAATTCCAGTTAAGCAGGTTGCTTTGCTCCAGGAGCAGCAGCAACCTGTAGCAGAGACAGCATAAGTCTGGCTGTGGCAGTGATGTGAGGGTGGGTGCCACCTCAGTGTTAACACAAGGGTCACTGGTGGAAAGCATGACACCCAGCATGGGAAGGGGATAAACTCACTACCCCCCTGGCAGAATCCCCAGGGGCTGTGTGATACTAAAAATAAGGTAACCATTTATTACTTCAAAGTCACCTGCACATCTTTTGGGGAGTCCCTCTCCTGAACGTCAGGAAACCCCAGTCTACACGTGGGCTGCAGCTCTGGCCCGGGGCCTGCTCCTGCGGGGGCTCTCCATGGGCCGCAGCCTCCTCCAGGCCACATCCACCTGCTCCACTGGGGGCTCCTCCACGGGCTGCAGCGTGGAGATCTGCTCCATGTGGGACCCATGGGCTGCAGGGGGACAGCCTGCTCCACCAGGGGCCTCTCTACAGCCCGCAGGGGAACTGCTGCTGCCTGCCTGGAGCACCTCCTGCCCTCCTGCTGCACTGACCTGGGGGGCTGCAGGGCTGATTCTCTCACATTTCTCACTCCTCTCTCCCAGCTTTTACTGAGCAGCAGTATTTTTTTTTTCTATTCCTTTTCTTCAATCTGCTCTCCCAGAGGCCCACCCAGCATCACTCACTGGCTCGGTTCTTTTGGAGCTGGCTGGAGCTGGCTCTGATCTGACATGGGGCAGCTGCTGGGCTCTGCTCTCAGAGGCCACCCCTGCAGACCCCCACTACCAAAACCTTGCTAAGTAAACCCAGTACATATAAGCATATTTCTCACAGGATTTCCCCAGGGCGCAAGGGTCTTCTGCCCCTTCCTAGGTGCTTGCTGTGTTGAGGTTCCAAGATCTGTATGGAAAAAAACACCTCTCCACTTTCAAGACCCTTGCCACTGCACAGTGGGAGATTGAGGGATCATCTGCGGTGTCCTATAATGCTTACATTTGAGCTCTGTCTCCTCCTTCCACAGCCTCTTACCACCTGTTCATGTTGCCTTTGTGTCCATGCTCCAAGATACAACCTCTTCTTGCTCCTCGTCTGATACACCTTCCCTTGCTGGTGTAGTTTCTTTTCCAAATGCATTTAGTAGTGGGTGGCTGCAGAGCACAGCTGCTTTCTGTGTGCTACCTGATATTATAATATTTATCATTTCCCAGAAGGATTTTGAGCTCTGTATTGTGTTCAGGCCTTCCTTGTTTCTTTACAGCTCTTGGTTAGTTAATCAAGTAACAGTTCCTAAATCCAGTTTCTCATTAACAAAATTGAATCTAATATTAAGTATTCATTCTCATTTTAGAGTTGATTACCATAATTGTGGTTAGTGTTCCATCACAATTAACTGTGTTTTTAATCACTAAAAGGCTAACGAGCACTCTAAAGCTCATTTCACACTGATTTTATTTGGTAAATGCAGAGAAGGAAGATCCTTTTGGTGTCTTGTGGTTATGAGATGCAGAAATTTTCTTCCACTGTGCTTAACAGTCAGTGTTAAGCTCTATCTTTTTAGCCTACAGGAAGCTGAGGGGCAGAGCATTGAGAATATTTATCTGTTTTTAAGAAGTGGAGGTACAACTGACAGGTTGCAGTTGTTGCTTCTTTTTGAATTAGAGCAGAATCCTGTTGTCATTTATGTAAGTGCTAATCTGTGTGTTCCATGTAACACCTCCTCTATATTTGCAAAAATCCTGAAATTATTTTCAGTATATTAGTTGCCTTGAGAGAAAAGCCTACAGTGTGCCTAATCTTGGGGTCACAAAAGTAAGCTTAAGAGCTTTGGCACAGGGTGAGATGGAAACCTTTGTTTTTCCTTCTCCCTTTTTGTTCTGTGTAAGTAAGCATTCAGACATTAAAATATGAAAATCTGAAATATGAAAATATGAAAATATGAAATCTCTTACCTCATGGAATGTAAAACTCTTGCTACTAATGACAGACCTTGGGAAGTCAGACTCCATGATGTTTGCTTGCATCACTTGTAGGTGATGCAAGAAAATGTATCCCCCTTCTCTGTTCAAAGTGGGGAAAGTTAATATTGATGCTTATATGGCATTTGTAAGCAAAGAGCTGAAAAGAGTATCCAATATTTAGAGATGAATTTGGAAATGTGTATGCACTGTCAGGTTCCGGAGGTTTTATAGACCTCTTTGTCCTTCATATGTGTTCTTTTCATGAGCATAATCAATATATGTTTTCTTAGGAGAGGCAATTCTATAGCTTTCAATTTTCGTTTTGGTAAAAGAAGCATTCAAAGTCATCCTGCAGGTAATGCGAAAAGAAGAGTGTCCTTCTTCTAAAAGTTTTATAAGAAAAATAATTTTTATAGTTATACCTAGAACCTTTTAGAAAAAAGCAGGAAGCTCAAATCTAAAGATGTTACACTAGGAGAATTATTCCGTGTTTATAGCTGACAAGAAGGCATGCTTCTAAATGTTCAAAGTTCACTCCAAGATGGATACTACGTACATGACTTGCTTTTGAAAACTTCTGATAAAATCATTACTTTCCCACTAACTTCACAGGTAACATAATTCAAGAATGTTGCAGCAGAAAATTTTTATTTATTTATATTTATTTAGAATACATCAAGTAATTGAAAACAAGCTATTTCAAGAAAAAAAATGTGTTTTGATGAATTTACACATTAAAATCAGCCAAGTTCCCTGTCCACTTCTTCATGAGCAAGCATCAAGTGTACTCTGAGGGAGAGGGAACTACATTTATTCAGACACCCTGCTCTTCTGTAGCTTGGAAATCATGAATCCATCCGAACATGGTCTCCATTTCACCAAAGAATTCCAGATGACAGTTTAGCTGCTTTGGACATCTACATGCTGCAGACCCATGTCACCTAAAAATGAAGCAGTCACACCTGTAAGTGGAGGATATTTGGAAAAGGAAGGAACGCAGTTAGAAATCTGTCAAGTCTAAACCTGCTCAAGACTTCTTCAGTTACTATTTTAATGTGATTGTGACTTTTTTTTTTTTTTTTTTTTTTTAATCTTCTTGGTCTCTTAAATTGTCTATCATTAGATTTTAATGATTTTCTTCTTCTCTGCCATATAGAATCATCCTATTTACTGGTACATTCATCCTGTTTGATTCCAGTTGTACAGCCTTACATTCAGAGCTATAGTAAAAATATAGTCAAGTCCATATGTAAAATCCAGTCTACTTTACCAAAGTAATGTGCAATTACTTCAAATCAACCCACATTAAAGCACAAAGGTTAACTCTGTCTATTGAGCCTGGTCTTCATAGCACAGACCACAGAACTTCATCCAGTAATTCCTTCATCAGTTGCAGAAGCTTTTATTAACCTTCTGCCTAGTCTTGAATTATGTTTAATCTGTGTTCTCAATGCTTTACTGGTGGTAGTATGTGTAGCCATATTTGCATTGCATGCAGTTTTTCATATCTTCTGTTTCATGTGTGTGATGGTTTTACTCGAGTGGGCAGCCGAGCTCCACCACAACCGCTCTCTCACTCCTCCCCTCCTCAAAGAGGAAGGGGGAGAAAAGACAACACAAAGAGCTCGAGGTTTGAGATGAGAATGATTTAATTAAGGAAAGGGGAATGGGGAGAAAGAGAAACAAAAGAAACAACAAGGCCGCGCGGAAGCACAGAGAGAAAGAAAAAAAAGTTATTCTCTACTTCCCATCAACGAGCGATGTTCGGCCACGTCCCGGGAAGCAGGGCCTCAAAACGCATACCGGTTGTTCAGGAGAGACCCTCCCCCACGAGAGCCCCCCTTTTATTGCTGAGTGTGACATCAGGTGTTATGGAATATCCCTTTGGTTGGTTTAGGTCAGCTGCCCTGGTGATGTCCCCTCCCCATCAATTGCCCACCCCCAGCCTGCTGGCTCTTGGGGGCCTGGAAGGAGTTCTGATGTTGTGCCAGCACTATGCAGCAATAGACACAACACTGGAGTGATACCAGTGCTGTTCCAGCTATGAGTGCAGAGCACAGCACTGTGTGGGCTGCTGCAGGGAAAGGTGACTCCATCCCAGACAGACCCAACACAATGTGCTTTTTTTTTTTTTTTTCCTTTCTTCTCTTAAAATCTGATATAATTCATTCTTTTTCCTCATCAGCTTTCTTAAGAATTCCATACTTTTTGCTTTCTTCCTTGATTTTTTCTGTCATATACTATTTCTGAGAACAGGGTGCATGCAAGCTCTGCTTCCACAGCATAAGATCGCTCTTCTCGTGGATCATGCCATGCTACAAATCTCATCTGAATGAGACATGGACATATTTCTGATGAATTAGCCAGAGTACAGGGTATGGATATATGCCAGACTTTATCCCAACTATGGATAAACAGATGATGTGTACTCAGCACAAAATTAGAGTGGGCCGGATGAGCTAAAAACTGATCTGTCAAGACAGATTGAAGTTGTACTAAGAATTCAAAATATTTGGAACAAATTTGAACTGACAGACTGAAGTTGTTTTAGTGTTTTGTGTCATATGGCCATGGGGGCTTTGATCTTGTAATAAGCATCTTAAAACAGGTTTACCATCTTGTCTAACTATAACCTCAGTTTCAGCAAAGTAATAACTTTCCTGATATTAAGACCAGAAAGAATCCTTTGGGTAATTTCACCTGATTCGCAAACAACCTGGTCAGTAGAATTTCCTTCATTCATCCACATTCATTCTCCCATCATTCTCTAATATCAAGGACCTGAGATGGTGAAGCATCCAGCAATACAACATTTGATCAACACATCATTTAGGCTGCAAGTATCTGGGATTTGCACCTTGAGTCACTCTTTCACTCTGGGCCTTAGCAAACCTCTTAGCTTAGACACAGGACTCCTCAACCTGAGTCTCGTCACTCCCTGAGCTCCCTCTTTTTGGAGGATATTTATCCCAACATACTGGTTTCCTTCTGCCAACAGGGACTGGGCAGAGAGAGAGCTCACTGCTTGGCTTGTCTTAGTAGCCCTTGATGCCAGCAGCCAAATAGCCACCAGCAGAATAGAAAGAGGAGCTTAGACAAGCACTAGTCTTATCAGGGAGAGGCAGGCATCCTGTATTTGGCTGGTGTTTGTAGCTTAAGGCAAGGCATTGGTTGTGGAGAAGAGAACTGTGGCCAGTGATTACCACACTGGGTTACTCCATTGCCTGCTGCCTCCCAGCTGAGATCTGCATTTGGCCGTGGGAAGTAGACCACTCTTTCAGGGAGTTAGCAGGCTCAGCATGTACAGGCTCAAGTCTCAGTCAGGCACAGTGTGGAGATCTGAATTTTTGCCAGGGTATGGTGTCAAGTTGAACCAGAGGAGGTTTCGATTGGATATCAGGAAGAATTTATTCATGTAGAGGGTGGCCAAGCATTGGAAAGGGCTGCCCAGGGAAGGGGTGGAGTCCTCATCCCTGGAGGGATTTAAGAGCTGTGTGGACATGGCACTAAGGGACATGGTTTAGTGATGAGACTTGGTAGGTTATTTGATGTTTGTACTTGATAATATTGAAGGTCTTTTCCAACCTAGATGACTCTCTGATTCTATGAGATGCAGTGTAAGAGAGCACTGCCCACAGCAGAGACTGCAAACTGTGAAGCAACCTGTGGAAAACCCTCTCAGGCCTTACCAGAGAAAAGCACAAGTGACACTGAACTCTGAACTTTATGAGTTTTTTTTTTAATCTTTCCTGTCTGTGCAATCAGGTGATTGATGTTGAGTGAAGAGCCAAAAAAAGGCTGCTGACTGCTTTAGATAAGGACACAGTTATCTTTCTGTGGATATGCCAGGAGTCACAGATGTATTTTTACTTTTTAAAAATTTTAGCAAAGGGATCAAATAGTTTAATTATGTATGAAAGTCATGTAAGTGTTCATGCACTTCTTGGGAAAATGTTTATCCATTTCTATCCACTTTTAAAACTCTTGATCTGATGATATGTGGTTTGGATTTAGCCAAAGCATAGCACTTTTCTCTGAAAGTGACTGTCACCTTTTGAGTCGAGTCCTGCTCAGGACCAGTCTCTTACATAGCACCTAAGGCAAACCTACTGTGAACAACAGGACAAGGACTGGAATCTATTTATTTTCTGCTTATCAGGTTTGTGTTATACTTGCACACATTTTCCTCTTGCCAGAGCCATAGTAGGCCATTCTAGTACCCAGGCAACTATGTCTCATAGATTGCCCTTCCTAATAGTGCAATTTGAATAAATATTTGTCCAAATACTTAAATGTTCAGATACTAATTAAACATTAGGGTTGCAGGCTCTACTTATTGATTGTTCACAGCAAGTTACTATGAAATTACATCACTTCTGCCTAACCTTGTAGTCAGTCCTTTGAAAGAGGGATTGCTCATATGGCTGGAAATGGATGGATTCAATGGTACTTGCAGTAAGATCATCTCTGTTTTGGGAGAAAAAGGCAGAACCACCCCAGTAGACCTAACAGGCCTCATGGAGGTCTGAAGTCTCATTGCTTAATCCATGGCGCTCAGCTCTTGAGCTGGAAGGACTTCATGAAAAAGTTTGATCCTTCCTGGATCACTGAGGAAGGTTGTCAAAGGGTAGGCAAAATAATGATTCGTTCTCCCTGCCTGGGTGAATCCAATGGGAATACTTTCAAGCAGGCTTGTCTGGAGCATTTGTTCCCAGAAGAGGTCTCCCTTTGCCATGCATGAGCTTCTTCTAGCCATTGCTGCTATAAAGTTATGGGGATGGTGAACTACATGTCTGTTCCTATACCAGCACTGAGGCGAGGGCGACTGATGGATATTGGTCCAAATTGCTTTAGAGAGATTCATGTGTGAGCCTTCCCTGTCTTCTTAGAAAGCCTCTTCTTTGGACTAAACATGCTCACCGTCTCCTGCCATCTCCCCAGTCCCTCCTGGGTCCTCTTCGGTGTGGACATAGTATGGTAGGGCATCATGAAGACCAGTGGCTCCCTGGGACGGCAGGGCAGGACCTGGAAGCCCATTCCATCCCACTGCCCAGACAGGAACTGGGTAGCCAGCGGCACCAGGGCAGCCCCAGCCCCAGGCATTTGGCACCACTGGCATTCAGCCAACCTCCCATTGATCCCTGATGCTCTTCGTTCCGTGCCTCTCTGTTTCCATCATGCAGCTCACCCTGGAGGACAAATTCATCCCCAGCACAATCAAGGCTCTGGGACTGAGAAATCTGCACAGCTTAATTTCATGGCCTCATCAATGTGCCTTGGGAAGACAGCATCTGATTAAGTAGTAACTAATCTCCCTTTGCTATTAGAGTGAAATGTAATACAATGGAACATTTTGTACATTACCTGTCTATCTCCCAAAGTTAGAGAATGAAGAAGGGAAAAAAAAAAAAAGGCAAACTATTTTTTGGGTAGAATAGGAAACCTCCTGATTAGAAAAAGAACAATTTCAACATGCTCTTCAGATGATCACGCTCTAGCCAATTTTAAATTAATATAATTTCACACTGATTTCATAGCTCTTTCTTCATTCCTCATACACATAATTAATCTGTAATTGACAACGTCCTTCTCCAGCTCCCAGCCCTGCTGCTAGCACTGCTGGGCTGGTGTGCACAGAAAAGGAGGGAGAGGTGAGGGGATCTCACCTTGCTGCTTCTAAGCAGCCAGGCTGTCACTTTCTGCTAAATCAAACTTGTACATCCTAGCAGAAAACAACTTCAATAATCCTTATGTTGCCCTGTGTGCAGTAAATATGGAGAGTCGGGAGTATGTTCTTGTCTACATTAACTCCCACTCCACGCCTACTGCGCCTCCATGAGTGACAGCTCTTCACAGAGCACTACAACAGTTTTCCCAAGGGAAAAAGGTAAAAGGAACCGGCAGAGCGACCTAGGCAACTTTGCTTCTTTTCCATAAAAACATTAAGAGTTGCATTCCTCAATTTCAGACAGCTGGACAGCCCAGCATTGTGCAAGCCTCAGAGCTGTGGTGTGACAGTGCCACCAGCTGTTCTGAAGCCATATAGCAAACAGCCCCGGGCTGGCGTCCCCTGCCCCAGCAGCCAGGTGTTGAGGGGGACCTTGTCCCTCTTGTCTGGTTCCTGGGACCCCCCTCCCAGCAAAGTCAGAGGTGCCTAAATGGTAGAGAGGCAGCTCCAATACGCCAAGGTAGAAAACAGAATTGGTTCTCTGCAAACCGAACTGATGTTTCCAAATGTTGCCAGCAGAGGATGTACCAAGCACATTTTTTTGCTGGATCAACATATAAACAGATCCAAACAGCCAGATTTACCAGCAGAGGTAGCATAACTTCTGTAGAGACACAGGAAATTTCAGTGTAAACAACAATTCATGAAAAAGATAATACACAGAGAGAGACAAGGAAGTTATGCAATGTTTTTTTTTTTTTTCTTTTTTTCTGATACGCTTATCCCACTAGCTCTTGACTCATTAACATATTAAATGGTAAATGCATTTCTGATTTTGTTAATACATCATTAATACTGGGAATATCTATGCTAGGCCACTTTCAGTATATAATGCAGTCTCTTGCAAAGACAGCAGCCATTTTGATGGCTGAATATTTTTCATTGCAGTAATTCATCTTTTAGATCTGGGATAGTCAGCAGTTTAGGCATGGGGCAGAATAAAAAGTGTTTAAAGAGACAATGGTTACTAGACTGAAGGACTGACTCAAAAGGCATTTGAAAAATGGTTGCTATAAAAAGGAATGGTAAGAGCATCAACTGTAGATAACAAGACAGCATTTAAAATTGGTGTTTTAGAGAAAGATCTGTAATCTTCTCAAAGAGAAATGTCAAAGACTACTTAATGGTTACATCCTGTATCAACAAGAAAGTATACATTTTTTACTGAAAAAAAAAAAAGAACAGATTTTCTCACAGCTTTTTTTCTCCTTATTGCAGAAACTGAATATTTCTAGGAAGCCACAAGTGTATTTCAAAATATACATTCTAAAAGTGTATATATAATATAGTAAAATATTCAAAAAGATGCATTCTGCATTAATTCTGTTTTCAGACTTCATCAGTGGTCTGGCTCTGACAAATCAGTGTGTTGTTCAGTGGCAAACCACTCCCTTCAGTGGAACAGGATCAAATCTTTAAAAATTTATTTTTAAATGAATTATTTGTCATAGCATACTGAAATGAAAATGACTCTTTCGAGTCATTTTATCTTCTGTGCCTAAACTGAGTTATGTGGTTGTGATTGCTTCCTAGAGCTGACTGTGACTAGTTAGCTCATGTTTATGTCTCAGTGTTTGTTTAGTCACAAAGTCTCATCTAGAAGGAGTTATTAACTTTCTGAAACAACCTGTTTACTCAGTACATGTTCTCTCTGTATTACAATAAACATGAAATTAGATGGATTAATGAAATACTCATTGGTCTATGTTGAAGTCTGCAGAGAAGAATTATTCTGGATATAGGGGAAATTGCAGTTATCATTTATTTGAATGGGTTTGTCAGTATAAAAATTATCAGAATCATTTTCCCCCAATTACAGTGCTCACAGCATCTGTAATTGCTGTAGTAAAAAGCAGTGGATGAAAAGATTCATCTTCCATATTGTAAATACAGTCAGGTTCTTTCAACTGGCAGCATACGAGGGTTCATTTTTGTAAACAAACACGCATTTTTCCAGTCATTAGTACTATCACTAGTGGCCTAATCCTGTCACTTTTAACTTGGTATGCAAGAGGTAGGAAGCTTGAACGTTGCAGTAAATTTGTTTACTAAGCAGACAATGATAAAATTATTTTTGTTACTTCTTTCAATTGGCTAATAAAATCCTATCTGAGTACTTTATCATACATTTGTTTTCTCATGGTCAGCTCTTCATGTTTTCACCATGACTGCTGGAGCCCTAGCAGACCTGTAACACACCAGGCACCTTCATTACTTCCCCTGGAAGTGGGATGTCATGTTTCACCCTCTGTCTCTGCAAGAACAGACAAAGGGAATTTGGAGGCCTTGGCAGCTCAACTCCCTGCATATAACTTGGAATCACAGAATATCCCAAGTTGGAAGGGGCCCACAAGGATCATGGAGTCCAATTTCTGGCTCCACACAGGACCACCCAAAAATCAGACCATGTGTCTGAGAGTGTTGTCCAAATGCTTCTTGAACTCTGTCAGGCTCAGTGCCATTACCACTACTCTGGGCAGCCTGTCCCAGTGCCCGACCACCCTCTGGGTGCAGAACCTTTCCCTAACCCCCAGCCTGACCCTCCCCTGTCCCAGCTCCATGCTGTTCCCTCGGGTCCTGTCGCTGTCCCCAGAGAGCAGAGCTCAGCGCCTGCCCCTGCGCTCCCCTTGTGAGGGAGCTGCAGGCCGCCATGAGGCCTCCCCTCAGCAGCTCTGTTCTGGGCTGAGCAATCCAAGGGACTTCAGCTGCTCCTCATATGGCTTGCCCTCTAGAACGTTCACCATTTTTGCAGCCCTGCTTTGTGCACTCTCTAATTGTTTCATGTCCTTCTTATACTGTGGTGCTTCAAACTGCACACAGTGCTCAATGTGAGGCTGCACCAGCACAGAGCAGAGCGTGACAATCCTTCCCTTGACCTGCTGGCAGTGCTGTGCCTGATGCACCCCAGGGTACACCTGGCCCTTTTGACTGCCAGGGCACACTGCTGGCTCATGTTCAACTTGGTATTGACCAGAACCCTAAACCAGGTCCCTTTCTGGGGGGCTGCTCTCCAGCCTTTTGTCCCCCATTCTGTACATATAGCTGGGGTTGCCCCAGCTCAGGTGCAGAATCCGGCACTTGCTCTTGCTAAACTTCATGAAGCAGCTCCTCCAGTTTGTCAAGATCTTTCTGCAAGATTTTTCTCCCCATCCTTGAGGGAGTCAGGAGCAGCTCCTAATTTAGTGTGGTTTGCCAACGTAGTTACTTAGTATGCATTCAAGTCCTGCATCCAGATAATTTATGAAAACATTAAAGAAAACTGACTTTACCTTGGCTCATGCAGTTCAAAGCTGGCATCAGAAGTTTCTCATGACACATTCCTGAAAATCCCTTAGCTCTGAGAAGTTAGGATGTAACAACCCTACTCTTGACTGCCTTTGAATCTTCTCTATGTCCTCTATTTAAATAATACAAAAAGAAATCAAACACATCATAGAAGACATACATATTTATACACAACTGGGCAAGCAAGATCCAATCAACATCTAAGACATGGAGGAAGACCACAGTTCAAATATTAGTATTTTTTTGTGTGTTCGAACCTGACCATCTGTCCTCCCAGCACCCATTCACTGAGGTCCCAGCACACTAGTGGAGGTGGGAGGTCTCCTCTGTTACCTGCTTGAGACAGATTCCTGCATCTAGAGCAGCACAATCTCCAGTGTAGTTTTTGAGAAAGGCTGAGGAAGCCTGCAGTCCCCTCATCTCTCCTGCTCCCTGTACCCACACCCAAACCAGAATACAACTCACTGTACTCAGGAGCACCTGGAGCACATCTCTTTTGCACTTTTCATTATCTACAATGAGGTATTGTCACTTGTGCAACTAAAAGGTAGGCAAACTCCCATGGAATACAACAGGGTAATGCATAAGAAACCCCATCCAGGTAAACAGTGGCAGCCATCACTGGTTAAGGCAGCCTTTCATCCTGGCAACACTTCTAGCTTAGGGGTTTTACACATATGCCCCTAAAACTGCAATTCTTTTACAGCTGTGATGTCAGAAACACCCAAAGCATTTTAGTTGGCTTTCTGTGGGAGATTTCAGTTATACTTCCTTCAGATGGTATTAGCCTCTGCAGTGGACATATCTGGAGCTAATTTCTAGTGTGCAACTTCATCCAAAACCTCACTGTAATCACTGCCACTTCTAAGGATTCTCAGAAAGGATGGTTGACAGGAAGCTGCCCAGTTACATGAGTTTTAACACATCTTTCAGCCAACTCTGAGACCTAAATTAGAAATCTGCTAGAACATGCAAGGACATCATGTGGATTTATGATATTTGCTTGAGGACTCTGAAGTCATAAACCAATGAATGGATTACAATGAGATAAATACAGTATTTTCTCCTGCCAAATGCAATTCTGTCTCAATACATTTCATTGCATTATTTAATTGAAAGCAGCTTCCATTTTGCTCAACCCGGCAATATGGAAGTTTAAAAGATAAGCCACATTTCTTTGTTTGAATACACTGTCAAATGTATTTGAAAATAAAATGCTCAATCACGATAATGTTAAGTCTACTCCTTATGTTTGTGGGTTTAAAATGTTAAACCTAATAATACTCTTTCTTTGAAACTGGGCCAATCCTGCTTCACTTGAAGTCAATGGGAATTTTGCCAATGACATACATGAAAGCAAGGTTGGGGCCTATATATTAGCTTCAGTCTTTAGGACTCAACAGGAGCCCAAAGCTTCTACTTTCTGGAAATTAAATATTTCCAACTGCACTGAGCTGTTTCTTGCAAATAGCTGCCACATCACCAGAAAAGCATTAAAATGATCTCTGACTAAAAGTGAAATGTATATATATATTTGATATTGCTGCCAGATTCTGAAGTTTTAAAGCTATAGTGATAAAGTGGAAAAATGCATTTATTTATTTATTTTGGGAACAGTTGCATTTCTCCAAGATGCGAGGTGCAGCCCCAGTCCTGCAGACCAATACACACAAGAAGAATTGCAAAGCACAGATACTGTCTGCTGTCTTCAACAGGCCTGTGTACAGTTTGGGAGCCCACCTACACAAAGTTACTGGGTAGCACTATCTGCTGCAGCTGCTTCAACGATTTTTTGAAGAACGGTATTTTAAGAGATTATTATTAAAATTATAGATACATATTTGTATTGATGATTTAATTTTGACTGAATGGATAGAAAGGAGGGAGAAGAAAGTTTTATTTTACACTTTTATTGCCAATTCTAATCAAATTAATTTAATAAACTCCTAGTTTTTATGAAATCCTAATACACTCCATAGGCAAATGAAAGACGGACCTGATAAGCCTAACCGTACATGGTGAATACATAGCGCTTTCAGTGTTCAGTTCTTTTGATTAGTAGTCATCACAGCTCATGGAAAAGTTTCTGCATTAGGACCATTTGCTTTATGACACCCCAAGTTACCTCAACTAATGCTTTAATTATGGCCTGAGAATGCAAGCAAACATGAAAGAAATCAAGAGAGAGATGGGGTCAAAAACACTACCTTACTTTATTCATCGATTTTAAGATGACTGTGTCCCCATACACCTGACAATCTCCTGGTTTTGCAGACGTTTCCTTCCACTCTTCATTTAGCAAGGAGAGAGCTCAGAGATGAGCACTGCAGCCCAGGAAATTAGGTGCTTCCAGTAAATACACAGTGTCACTGTCCCTGTGCATCTCATTTCATAGGACTGGCATGCCTATAAGGCTCAAGCCAATGGCGTATAGGTGAACAAGTTCAGAAAAATTGTAAAGATACTTCCGAAATAGATTAGTACATGTCATAAAAGTATTACATTTTACCCATGTTTTCTCTTTTGTACACTATTTCATCACAAAGTATTACTAAATGCCATGTTCTGGTTGCTGTGATATACAAGACCTCTTTTCCCCATGTAATCTTGAGGAATTAGTCTGACCACCACTTGAACAACCCCCATCCAGCATTTTGTAAATTACTGAGTGGCTTTACACCCTTTGCAGGGAAGCTTAGGGCATTCATCCTCTCCACTGATATCACAGTACTTGGGGCCCAATTCTCATAGACTTGGCATGTCTACAGATCCATCAGGCTTTGATAGCTTTTGAACGACACCTCCTGAACACCAGCACAAGCCGTCTATGTGGAGTTCTTTCCACAGCAGGATGTGCATTTGCAAATTCAGTGTGAAGCATACTAAAAGTGCATTATTACCTCTTGCTATGAATTAATATGTATGTCCTAATAATCCTTTCTCACTTTGGATGGATAATTATTATTATTATTATTATTATTTATTTTATTTATCTGGGAAAGATGGAGTTTGGGGTACAATGCAGTGGTTAAATAATTGCCAAGTCACCATAAGTACATTACTCTATTTAACATGCACAATCTTACATTCAATCAACTGATGATACAAGCCAAGCAGAACTAATCAAAATATTGAAGGTGGGTGCTTGCTGCCAGCATCTCTTCTCCATTTACCAGATGAGCTATTTACAAACCTAGAATATGAGCTACTTAACCATGAGTGAATTGTGTTTTTTAAAATAAAGCATAGCTAAAATTAAATAAAAATGTTCACTAAGAAGAGTTAGGGAGATATAGGCTGACTACAGATTGGATTTTCAGTAAGCATATCATTCACTAGTGATAATATCTTCACTGTTCGCTGCCATTATAAAGACCAGCTATCCATTGTTACCAAGAAATGGATATTATCACTAGCTTTCCCAAAATCTTAGAAAACTGTGTTGAAAATAACCTCCAGAGTTCATCTGTCCACCTCCTCCACAGGACCAGCTGTACTGAAACCTTTGCTAAGAGATGTTTATCAAGCCTGCTGTCATTTGTCTGATGTTGCAGCCCCAGACCCTGTGAGCTGATACAGACATCTTCCTCCAAGCAGGAGGTGGAGGGGATCTCTTAGGTGATCTCATTCTTTTGAGCACACAAACATAAATGCATTTCTTTTTGTGATATCATCCAGAGAAAAAGGAAAATTTAAAGGAAATCTGTTATTGAAATGCACCAAATTAGAAGGAAGATTGGTGATGTGTTAGTCAGATCTGTCAACCTGTTTTTCTTCTGCTGACAAGCTTGCTCTTTCATTTTGGTCAGCAATCTACTGATTCCTTTATTTGTGACTCCTGGAGGTGCTGGTACATGCTTCTGTATGGCCAAGGGGTCTGTGCAGCTGATGGCACTTGTGCTGTACCCTTGGTGGACACTCTGAGTGCCTGCAGGTGATCCCTGCAGGAGCTCAGGGCACTCATCACACCTCAGAGATGCAGTGTAGGCTGTGTCCACCAACCTGAGTTTGACGTTTTGCTACTTGTCAAGTGACAAATAAAGCAAAAGAGCAGGAATCAAGAATATCAGCCTGGTATTTTTGGCCTGCTACACTGCATCAACTGATATTTATGAGTCTGCCCTCATAGCAGTGACATGTGAGGATGAACATTTTTGTTTGGATATGTGGAACTTGGGTGCCAAGAGGTTGAGTCTTCTCAAATCTTTGGTTTAGTGAAACATTTGGATGCCTGCTTGTACACACGTGAGAAAAGAATTTCTGCTTCTTCATTAGAGGAAATAGTTTCCCTCAGGCTATGAAAGCAGTGGATGTTTGTTGACCTCCTCAGAAGGAAAAACAGATCCAACCTGAATGCAGAAGGTAAGTTTTTTACTTACTGAAGCTTCTCTCTGTCATTTGTACAATCTTTACAGAAGATTTCAGATTTGTTACTTCCACCCAGATCATTTCTAGACAATGTGCCATTCTTTCACAGTCACCTATTTGTGCTCAGGTGTGTAACAAGACTATTTATTTACCTATTTATTGTCTTCTTATGAATGTGACAGTTAATGTGAAAAAGAAAATGAGACACTTGTGCATTTTGTTTATTTATTTATTTATTTATTTATTTTTGGGTCTGGAAAGTTTCTTGCAAAAAGTAAATATAAATTTTGAATAAAATTTCTTCCCAGGAAACTAAAAAATAAAAAACATAACATTCCCAAGCACAAACTAATAACTATCCTTTAAGTGAATAGATGTCAAAATATAGTTCCATTTTTATCTTAATTAATAGCAATAATAAAAATTACTGGTGTCACAACAGATGATTTGTTAATTCATCAGACCTGTAAGGTTACACAATAAGTTTATATATTCTTACGAGTTCACTTTTCACTTAAATAGTAGTCCCCTGGTTTAGTGAAGCAGCTCATCAAGTTTTATTTTGTAGTAACATCTAGTGGGAAAAATACCTCCCTAATGCCACATATTCCTCTGAAGACTCCTGCCATTCTACGTAGGCAGAAGAAACTGAGCTACGGTTTTAGTATCCCCTTTTTCCCAATTCATCTACTTATTTCTCTGAAGACTGTCACCAAAAATGGCTTCTCAGAGTGAGGGCTAATTAATGTTTTGTAAACACTTAACACTTTTCAGTACAAGATGGCAACTCGTCATCTTTCTTTACTGTTGCTTCACATTGAATTAAGAAGCTAAATATCAACTAGCAATATGTCTTATTCAACCGCTCTTTAAGTTTCAATTTCATCTACTCTTAAGTTTTCAGTGTTCCTTCTGCACCGAATTAGACAGTCTGAAATCTTTCACTTTCCATTTTCTGTGTGGTTTGACATTGGTTTAGATGTCTGTATAAGCTTAAGTGTGTGTGCAGTTCACCTGTATTGACTCTACAGTTGTTGTTTATATACTCTTCTCTGCAGAGGTATGGAGACACCAACTTTTTCTTCAGTAACTTTAACAATTATTGCATCATTGTTTAATCTCCTCAATAACAATTTCCAAAGAATTTATGGAAAAAAAACAACAACCAACCAACCAACCAACCAACCAAACAAAACCAAACAATTGTCTGCTAGATCCTATTACAGTTTTTATGCTAAGTAAAAATCTTGGCTGCACCAGAATAGTTTTGAACCATTTTGCACCTTCTGCTTTATACCATTATAGTACTTAAAGCTGCATGTCATAAAAGTGGAGGATAAATAAAGTAGTACAAATTATAACATTCTCATCAAAGAATCATATTTCTGCAGTATCTGTGAAAATATCCAAGTTGTAGTATTCATAAAAATATGGTTGATCTGTATGTACACCAAACTCACTGGAAATCTGAAATTTTGGTTGGATAGCAAAACAGATATTTTGCTTATGCTGTGCATGTGTGTCATACGTATTGAAAACAATTCTTTTTAATCAAAGATGTACTTAAGTGGTTAATTGTAATTCATAGACATTAGGACCTTTACCTAACTAGTGGCCTTTAATTTAGGATTTTCTGATTTCTGAGTGCTGAAGTGTGGGATCTAGTATTCAGTTGTCATACTTTATCCAGAAATCTCTCTCTCTAATAACAGTCAATTTTAAGTATGTGTTTGGTGCTAAGAGTTAGAAAATACCTTTTACCTATCTGAAAAAAATGTCAAGGAAATAGATGACGGGATGGAAATACAGCAATATTCCGATGTAACTACATATTTTGGCCTCCATAGAACTGTTTGCAATTTATCTATGAATCTTGATTTTTTATCATTATTATTTGTCTGTTTATTTATACTCCTCAACAGGCTTATGAATACTCTTCCGTGTGTATTTTCATCAGCTACATTTCTTCTTAACTTCTAAAAACTCATTTTTATTCTCCTAGACAAAGCATCTTGTGATACTTTCTCATATCAGTAATTCTATTTCTTTCTGTGAAGGGTTTGATAATCTGGCTCTTTGGTAGCTTCAATGATTATCTGATGCACACTCTACATCTACACTATTCCTTCATTGCCTTCCACCATTAAACCAGAGGGAAAAGTTATCTCAGGAGACAAGAGGATGAGAATATTATTCTGCTTTAATAAAAACCACAGTCATGACTGTCTGAACCAAGTGGTCATTACAAAAATGTAGTTTCACCCTCTGGATGGGTGGAAGAGTTAAGGTATGTCTAAAAGTCAGAAATTGCAAGTGGTCTTAAACAGGCATATTAGCACACAATACGTGGGTGGTTTAGTAAAAAGCTGTTATTAATCAAAATGGTCAACAAGTTTCTGATGCATTTTTTTGCTTAGTTAAGTGCAATTGATTAAGACCAAGATTGATGACCCTGTCCATCTCTTCAGTTACGATGTTCTTATATCCTGAAAATAATAAGCAAAAAAAGATTTTTTTTTTTTTTTTTACAGAAATGAATGAGTCAAGCATTGGCAACATGAGAGAAAGGAGCACAGGACTGCACTGGTTTCCGATAGTCAAGAGAAGTCTTCCTGACTAACTGCTGCATGGAGTTTTTAGTTTCACATCAGCTTTAGCAAGGTGAACTTTACATCAGAACAGAAAGCTGTCTGATGATAAAATAATGGCTTTTTTTTTTTTTTTCCCAATGTATTATAACCATAAATAGACTGCATAAAATGAATTTTGATTACACTACGTCTTGTTATCATGACTGAACTTCAGAAATTCACATTGTGCCTAAGAGGGGGATACCAGGACTGTTTGCAGGCTCCTGGGCAGGTGTGTGTCCTTAGTTCAGCTAAGTAAGCGAAGATGGAGACTCACACACTGTGAGTGCCCCATGACATGCTCTGACTTGGTCCCAAGTTAGAAGACTGGGGAACTGATACTCACCTGTATATGTGCCCCTCTGGCTCTAGATACAGCCACTGATGCAAAACCATTCATATTCATGAATCCATTGATTAAAAAGTAATTCTTTTATTCATATTGAAAAGTGAAGTAATTTTGACTGAGTGAGCCAAAAATTTCTTATTGTCATGTGTCAGCTTTCTGTAACTAATTCAAAACAAACATTTAAAGCTATATGCACAGTATTGTCCGATCTATTCCCCTGCAGACATATGTTTATATTTAACATCCACTCATTTAATTTCTGTTTCTTTAAAGCCAGCTATAAATATTACATTACTTAAAAGATGACCTGTAACGAATATTGAACTGGTGATTTAGGCAGTCTCTGCTGACTCTTGTTGAGAGAAAATGAATTCTCACTAGGAAGGATAAAAAGTCATGAATAAGTATTTACCTAAGGTTAATATCAAAAACGTAGAAGTTTTACGTGAGAAAGGCAAAGAAGGAATCCAAAATATGTTGTCACAATAAATCTATTATTCTCATCTGCTCCTGGTTTAACATTTTCACTTGACAGATTAACAGAGATGTGTAGCATATGGATTGCTCTGCTATGAATTATTGCATGTGGTATTCAGGACTAAAGTACATAACTCTTTTTAAAATGATCTACAATGGAAAATTATTAATAAATTTTTCCTGCTCAGATCAATGCTGGTATTAGTGACAGGAAAATCAATTTAGATAGACCAAAATTTTCTTGAAATTCATAAGTATATGGCTAATTTTATTCATTTAATTCTACTTTCTCATTTCTGGTGCTCCTGGTCTGCAGCTCACACACACACACACAAAAAAAAAAAAAAAAAAAAAAGAGAGAGAGAGAGAGATTGAGAGAGAGAGATTGAGAGAGAGAGAGAAAGAAAAAGAAAGTACCAAGCGCTGTAGAACCCATCCCCCAGCCCTCCAAGAAAGGCTTTTCACATGCTGTTTATGGCTAAAACTGCAATGAAATGTATTTTCAATTAGACACAGATGCACACTGACAACACTATGATGACAGTTCAATTACCATAATCCATTCAACACAGAGAGCACTTGTGAATTTGTGACATTTTTTTTTTTTTTTTTTAAATGACCCTACTGAGAGGTTCCATAACTCTAAGCAATGTTTACCTAAGGTCCTGAAGAGCTTTTATGGGTGGTTTTAGACACTGTGAGTGAAATGCAGGCCTTGTGAAGTAAATGCAACTTTTACTATACAGGTAGTGGGTCTAATATTTACATATTCTGATTCTGTCTCTTCAATGGAGCATAAAGAGAGATGTTAAGGGCTTATGAGATAATCGAGGAATGTTCCTGGCACAATCCAGACAGTCCTTCCCATCCTCGATAAAGGCATTTTAGTTCTTCATCACAAGAATCTAATCAACAGGGCTGTGGCCTTGTGTCCCATATCATACTATCTTGAATGACTGCAAAAAAAGATGAGGTTAAGTCTTTGTTTGAACTCTCATTGGCATCTTTGTCTTTCAGTATTACCCTCTCATTTTACTAATTTCTGAATTCCACTTCACTCTGTTTATTTTAAGCTGAAAACTAATAATATCCGTTGAGTGGGTGGTCAGAGCTGTGTTACAAGAATTTTCCAAGCAAAGCCTATATTTAAAATGAAGTATCTATAATTCAGTTGAAGAGAATGAATTTCACTGCTTTGAAAAAAATCCCTTTTTGATATGACTCATGGTCATGATGGCAATTACAGTCATCAGATGTACTTGCAACAGATATGGGTATATATCTAAAACCGCTGCCAGTTTAGTTTGCTGAATAAAATGAACTTATAATAATAATTAATAGCTGTGAAAAATCACAGCCTTCCCATGTGCATCTGAAGGTTTTTTAATGTTTTCAATCCACAGAGAAGAAAATGTTATGTTGACATAGACTATGTTTAAAAACTATGTTTAAATAGCAAGATAGACCTGAAAGCATATGTCACTGGACCACTTTTTTTTTGATCTGATTAATCCAAATTGTTTTATTTTATGGACACAGAAACTGTAAAAATTTGGGCATGTAAAAGCATCTGGCTACTGAGCGAAAAAAATGAACTATATAACAGATCCTCCTGAGTATCCAGGCCAGATGAAATAGAAAAAAAGGATGAATGTACAGATTTTTGGTTGAATACAGGTTGACAATGCATATAGAATGTTTTTGCAAAATGTCTATCCAAGCTATGGAAAGTATGTTATGTGAATAAGAATTGTTTACACAGCATAAAATTTACATGTTTAAGTTAATGTGCTGTACCAGTTCTGGTATTTTATTCATTTAGTACTTTCTAATAAACTTCTAACTTTAAGACCTATCTCTTAAGCTTAATATCTTTCTGCAAAAATGGATTTTTGAGTATACAACAACAAAAAAATATTATCTCAAGCCGATACTGGTCTTTTGAAGAGCTGCTTGAAATGGAATATCACATAACCAATATTGTGTTCATATATTGCCTCTGAAGTGTGTTCCAAATCACATCACCTCAACCATACAAATCATTCATTTTTACTTCTCCCAAAATAAAGAACTCAGCTCAAATGGATTCTTTTAGTCATGTAATTTCTTTGTTACGAAAGGGAAATTTGGTATTTTTCTTACCAGAAAAATACTTGCCATCTATGAAAACCATTTTGCCTGGCTTTTTACAAATTTCTTTCACAGGCCTCATTGCTCTTCTATGGATAGACATATTGCCCATGTCTGACATCAACAGATGCAGTGCTTTCAGACTCTATAGAAAGTAATGGTGCCTGACATTTCTAGGGTGAAAGCCTCTCTTTGGTTTTAGTGCTAATGGAAACAGACTTTTCGTCTTCTTGAAAATCCAAAGCCAGAATGTAAATGGCTATGTAGTAAACAGAACAGATTCTTTTGTAATCCCAGAGAATAAAGAAAAGTAAAAAAATCTCATATTGCAAAGTTATAGCAGAGCTCTGAAAAAAAAAATCTTTCCAAAGAATACTTTCTGTAATATCTACTAGATATCCATTCATACTTGATGTAACAACTACCAAGATCTATATTTTACATATAAGGGAATTTGATGACTGCATACATTACATCAGTGGCAATGTATTTACGAATGAGAACAGACCTCAAACAGATTGGCCATAGTGATTCACAGAAACATTTTATGCTAGGATGTGGTGTTCAGATGGCTTATACTAAAAGAAAATCTCAGTTACTTTGAATTAGTCCTACAGCAGTTCTGAAGACTGGATGCTCTGCTTAGTGAAAGAATTCTGATAAATTAAATTTTATTTTTGTTCACAGGAGTTAAGGATCCAGTGCAAAGAATTCTCTATGGTCAAAAATAGATAAAGAATAGCATGAAGTATTTTAGAGGACAGTTTGAAGGACAGGGAGATTTTATAACAGAACATTTACTGACAATGGTGACTGCCTAGTGGGCATAGTACCTGGAAAGTGATATCTCTTGAAAAATAAGTACTGAACAATGATCCTTGGATATCATCTAATTCATATAATAACATATTTTCAGTGTATGCGATAGCTTCTTTCAAATTCATGCTTCAGGCCTGAAAAACTATGATATTCTCTGTTTTTGACGGCCACCATATTTATGCTAGACTGAAATAGGTTGCTAAAAGAGTGCTATTTCTCAAAGCACTAAAGCCTTAACATCCCAACATACAGACCCATTCTGATGCATCAGTGTTACATTTATGCATCAGAATGCATCTAATGGAATGCATCCGCACCTGGTGTTAACCACATACTTCAGTCTTTGCCACATAGTGGCCTAAGTCCATAAAAGTCGTCGATGGTCAAAATTTCAAGCTTACCAGAAATCCTCCAGTTTTCTATAGGGACTGGATTTTGCATGATGTGCTCAACATCATGTCACAGAGATATTACACATCTTTTGCACCTGGATATATAGAAAAATTAGTTATTTAGGAGATATCAGTCCTTAGGAGAAAGAGGGTTTCAGAAAACTCTGATAAGCAATGTTCCAAGGAATCTTAAAGGCCATTAAAAAAAAAAAAAAAAAATGAAATGTTTTAGGTTCCTCAATTTAATGAAATATTTCAATCTGGGCAAAGCAATCTGCAACAATTCTCATTTGGATTGGAAGACATAAAATCTAATTGAAATTTCCCCGTGGAACACATTCATTTGCAAAAACTGCATGTTTCATCAGAAAACTGTTCTGATAAAAAAAAAAAAAGAAAAAAAAGAAAAAGAAAAAAAAAAGAAAAAAAAAGTGCAGGTCTGATTAAACTTTACTTTAGGTACTTCAATTTGACTATGAATATACAACTTATTTCCTTCCTGGCTTTGACCATGCAAGAATAGCAAAGTAGGCATCACTACATTGTTATACATACAGAAAAACATCAAACTCTTTTGGTCTGATCAGTTTACATATGGCAATTAATTGGTTTCCACTGACATGGAAAACTTTCCTTTAAGGCCTTTCCTTTTTCCTTTTTTTTTTTTTTTTTTTTTTTTTTTTCTTTAGTGACCTGGTTGCATCAAAGAATTTCACATTTCAATTTTCTATTATCATCTGAGTACAGACCTCTTCAAAGTCAACAACCATCAGCTAAGCATTGTTATTTCAGAGCTCATCAGGAACAGTGACTCCAGAAGGTGTCATGTTTTTACTGTAAAATCAAGACTCAAAGTCAGAATGAAAAGTTACGACTAGGAATGAACTCAAAATGGGATATATACACTGACATGTATATGTTCCCTGAATGAAATATATACACACCACCTTTGTACAACCTGGATCAATGGAAGTTGTAACATCAATGTAAAGTTATGTTTCATGTGAAAAGAGTATCTTCTCCAACACCTGACAATTTTTTGTGTAAAATGTCATTAATTTGTCTCTGTGTGAGTTGAGTACTAGATACTTAAGTATTTTAGTACTTTAAGAGGGACAGAAAGAGTGTCATGGTCTTTATTGCAAAGCACTGCAAAATATAATGGCTAGGAGATTAAAGAGTTGAAATGAAATTAGAAACAAGACAATAATTTTTAATAGTGAGGTAATTAATTTCTGATGCAGACTACCAAGAGAAACATGGCATATATATCTTTTGCTCTCTTCAAATCAACTTGTGACATCTACCTTTGGAAACGCCTTCATAGAAACACAAGGAAGTTGAAAGCATCCTCTGCTTGATTCAGCAGACAAAGCTGGGGGGTCTAATGCCATCTGAGATGCTTTAGAATATGTGGTCAGGTCTCCAGATGCTGCGCAAGTACAGGTCTCTCTTCCCATTGGTTTCACAGCTACTTACCTGGGCATCCAAAATGGCACTCAAGGCTTGTGGAGAACACCTAGTACAACAGGCGATGAAGCAGACCTGTTAATAGTTGGTCTTCCTGTATTACTTCTGACCACTTTCAGAATGAAATGACAAAGCAGATTGCCATTTCATTTTTATGTTCTGTAATATCAAATTTACAGATTTGTACTGAGAAGCCAGTAATATTCTTCTTGGAAATTTGTAGCAAAACATACGATTGCGTTTGCTGTCTCTGAAATATTTTAATGGGTTTACTTTGTGCTGCCTCATAAAGAAGGTATGCTTATGTCAACACTAAGCAATCACGTAAAGCTTTGTAGAATCAATACTCATACAAATTTATAATGGATATGCATTTGAATCTGTTTGAATCTAGCCTTGATTTTTATCTTCCAGGTCTGATCAAAAATCTGTACCTAGCTAGCTAACCAACTGACTACAAATCAGGCAACAGACACATAATTTTCCTGTTGCAATGCTTATCTGGATATTTTTATTCATTTCTTAGTAATGTTATTCATTTAGGAAAGCACTATGAAAATGTAAGTGTAAGCACTAGTTATTGTGAGCTACGGACAAAGAGAGAAGCAGTGAATTCAAGGCTTTTTGGCTATAAAGTGCTGCTTTCTAGATAATGGGCTCTCTTGGTGTTATAATGAAAAGCAAACATATCATTAAGAAAGAGCTCCTTAAAAACTGCCTGTCATATATCTTAAGGTTCATTAGTTTAGATTAATGACTTACTTGATATACATGACAATAGATGAAGCAAATCTTTGTTTATTTATTGACAATTCAATGTAACTCTGACATGCATAAGCAGGCTTCCTCCTGATTAGTTCCATGTTTTAAAGTAACTTTGTATTATAAAACTTGTTAACTACAGTATCATTTTATTGAACTCTGCTCTATGAATGATGTGATCTACATTGAAAGGCGTCAATATTGCAGCCATTCCTGGAAGGCATTGGAGCATTATGCACACAGATTGGAGTAGATATCTCATTGTACAAATCCATGGACCCAGAAAATGTCCAGTTATTGAGACTGCACAGAGAGGACAATGTTCTATTCATAGGATATGCAGTACAAGGTCAGAGAATGAAACCTGAACTAAGTGTAAGGTTCAGATTAGTTTCATGGTTTTGCAGAAGACCTCCCTGAAAGTTAGGACTCTGAAAGCACCAATCCTTACACAGAGATCTCTGCTGAAGGTTCATTGCACACAGCATAATGCTAGGAATGAATAAGTAATTGGGAATGATTTCCAGTTAAAGCTCAGGGAGAAAGAGAGAAGTAGATGTGGATATATCTTGTATCCTATTCCTGAGTTCCTCAAAGGAAGTTGTATGAGCCCTTAGTAACAGAACAACTATTTCAGGAAAAGACTGGGGAGTGATTATAGAAAGATATTTAATTTTGACATGTTTTTACTTGGATGAAATAACTTAGATTCAGTTTAAGGTTGAAAACTACTTGGGATGGCTGCTTCTCTACCCCATGACACCACTGACATCCTGTGGTCCTGAGTGATCCTCTGCCTCTACCAGTCTTCCTGAAATAACATAGAGATGGGTTTCTTTAACAGCAGAGATTTTAGTCAGACCTAGTAACATTTTTTCTTATCATGCCAGTTGCACAGTTTCCATATAAAGACCTTATTTTCAGTGACTTCTAAATTTTCTAACAGGTCTGGTTTGATATTTTAAATGCTGATTGTTAGCTTCAGGTTGAAGTTCTTGGAAAATGACAACCTTAAAATTGTTCAAATGATATGGCAAGAGAATCAAAGGTCAAGGTCAAAGAAGACAGGAATGGGAAAAGCAGTTTTTGACCAGTATGCACACTGCTGTGTGAACACATGTATCCTGAATCTTGCTAGTAAGTACGAGAATGCAATGGCAAACTGTGTGACACAAGGCTCCATAGCCGGCCTGTAAGAACTGTGTTGCTGTAGTTTTCTGCTAAAAACTCTGAAGTTTTTCTCCAGTGGTGTTATTTATTGTCACAGGACAGAAGCTCCTCCATTTTTTATAAGTATATGTATATATATATATTTAAATTAAAACACCAAGAAATCACATATAAAAACACAGAGGAGGAAAGATAATAATGTAATAAAATTTAAAGTTTTTTTTTTTTTTTTTTTTTTTTTTTTTTTTCTCCTAGATAGGAATAAAAATCTTTCAAGAAAATCTGTGGATCCAATAGTCAATCAAGTTTTAAAAGGAACATTCACTAAGGTGATGTTACTGGAAAAAAAAAAAAAAAAAAAAAGTCAAAATTAATTCTTTGCATTCAGTCCAGAAGAGTCTTGAGAGCTTCCTACCCCAGAGCTATTCCTTTCCAGAGGATAAGCCCACAGTAATGTTTCCCTCAGGAATTCTAAAGCAACCAAAACAAGTAACTGCTGAACTCTTAACTGTGAACAATAATGTCTTTTAAACGAGTTGTGTCACCTGAAGAATGGAAAGTGGCAAACAGGACACCAATATTTTATAAGGTTTTATAGATTAACTCATGCAATTACAAACCAAAAATTATATTTATATAAGAGCAAATTTTTAGGAACATTCTATTCTGTAAGTACAGAGCGAGTAATAAAACAGCAAAATATGGTATGCTAGGGAAGACCCAATGTGGCCTTTACATAGGAAAATCATGTCTCACATATCATTTAGAAATCTTTAGAGGAATCACTGAGCATATGGTTCAGGTGATGTAGCACACATGCATTTTCAAAAAAAACTTTTGAGAAGGTCTCATTGGAAAGTCTCTGAAAGACACTAAGCTGTCATGGGATACCAGAGAATATCCCATGGTGCTTTAAGAATTAGTTAAAAGATAAGAAACAGATGGTAGGAGTGGGTAGTTCATTTTCAGAAAGAAAGGAACTCAAATATATTCTACATATGAAAAATGTGCCATTAAACATAGTCATAAATGGGTATCAAATGATAAGGCAACATCTGAAAATGATACAGAATTATTTGCAATAATATAAAGCTGATCGGGAGAAGGTGTCAGGGAACTCAAACTTATAAGTAGATGATAAAAAGGTAGATGAAATTAAATGTTTTAAAGTGGAATGGAAAGCCTAGGGAAAGAAATAACTTATACATATTAACATATGATGGGCTTCAGATTAATAACCACCATTCAGGAAAAGATCTTGAAGCCACTACAAACTGTTCTTCAGAACAACAGCTCAGAGTTCAGCAGTGTCTGTAAATACGACAGAATCTAAAGAACAACTGAGAAAATAATTAGGAGCCTTACAGAATGTATAATAATGTCCCAGTATATGTTAATAATCTATTAATATTTCAGGATTTCATTATTCTAAATTTAAGAAATGTAACTTATGGTTATGAGCATGTAATGAAAGAAAAAGGCAAATAGAATTACCAAGAACTCAGACAGACAGCAAAAACAAGCAGAGACATGGATTGTCTCTCATACATCTACAGAGCAAAGTAAAATAAATAAACAAATAAATAAATGTGAATTTTGAAAAAAAAAGTTGACAAAGGATATGAAAATTTGTAGAGTGGAAAAGATCAATAGCAAGTGACTCTTCTTGCAGTATAAGAAGTAATGTCACCAAATGATGTTGTCAGAGTAGACTCTGAAAGACACAAAAGGTATACTTTTCATACAGAAGAGGTATACTTTTCTAAATGAGTTTAGAAAGGGATCAGAGAAATTCATGAAGGCCAGATCCACTGGTGGCTTATACACATGACAGGCTGTAACCTCTGGAATAAGAAGTCAATGATTACTGGAGGTTGGGCTGTTCTCTACACACACTGCCCAATGAGGCTAGGCTTACCTTTGGTGTCACCTCTTCTGGCAACATTTACATTCAACATTCAGAAATGAGGAAACTGGAAAATAAAGGATTGCTGTGCAAACTTAGTTAAAAAAACTTATGTTTAAGTATTGTGACATCTATTACATACTGTTATGCCCTTTTTATCTCTCTACCATTTTCAGTACAAGTTCGGGAACAATTTAGGAAGGTAACAAAGCTGTGTACAAAGGTGGCTCCAGCAGAACAACTCATTTTCACCAGATGCACTGTGTGGAGTGACCCAGGGAACTGCATGAACTGAATCAAGTAAGAAAAAATTCTTTGAGTACATCCTGGAGAACACTTACTCACAGTTGCTTGACCGGTATGTTTGTGCTTTAGGTGGGCAGATGTCCACAAACCTCTGCTTGCCTCTGAACTGCATGGCATCAGTGTCATAACTGCAATCAACTTATGGTTGTTAGATGACAGCGTGGTTTCAAACTTTCCATACCATCTTCCCTGTTTGCACACTCAACACCTTTTCTCAGAGAGACTTAAATCGAGATCATATGGACAGGTTTAGGCTCCCAAGTTAGAGGACATATAGCCAGAAAATGACACAAAGTCACAACAAATTGGAGTTTTCATAGCTCACCACTAATTTTTACTGCAGTACTGTGAGATCCAATTTACAAAAGTACCAGGAACTTGTAATTTCAGTGAAAGTCAATAGGATTGTATAAACTCTTATATGATGTTAAATGCTCTGAGGAGTCTGATCTTCCCATGTCTCAAATTCTTCCTGCTAATCACTGGAAATATTTGTTTTCACGTATGTGTTCAGGTTCTCTGGCTATAAAATAATATTCATGCCACTTTTCATCTCACAAAGATGTTGTGAAAAAGAAAATAATTAATATTTATGTGTCACTCAGTTGTGGAAGTGATGAATGAAAAGAATAATTCATTTTTTTTCTGTCTTTAAGTCTACATTTTAGCAACAAGTATGGCCTGAGGTTGCAGAATGAACAATAAGGAAAAACAAAACAAAACAAAACAAAACAAAAAAAAACAACAACAAAAAAAAACAGAATATGGATTAGATGAGCATTAAGACCATTTTGCAAACTGAATGAGGTAGATGGTGTGTGAAGAATTATTTTGTAATCGCGTAAAGACAGTAATAGAAAAATGTGCACATAACCTCACAATGACAACCTTACTTCTGACATTTCATAACTACCCAGGCCTTGCTTAGAAAGCCTGGTTTTTCAAACGCGTGTTTTCTCTGTGTGTAATATAAACCACAAAGTTTATATTGGCATTGATTGTTAGAAATTATATATATATATATACCCTTTCCACACTTTTACTGTAACATTTTTATACAAATTGAAAATAAACGTATTCTAAGGCAATTTTAAAAACATTCACATTTTATGGTTTAGCCAGTCCAGAGTAGTGCTAGAGTTCCGCATAATAATATCATCACATTCAAAGGAAATAGAGAGCTTGATGGTGGATGGGCTATTGCAGATCAGTGAAAACAGAAAGATTGGTTTTCCCCTTCATATAAGGCCTATATTTAGTAGAGTGTGACCATGCCTTTGCACCATTCAGGAAAAATGATAAAAGCAAAGCTGTACATCCAGGCCACTTATCTTAAAAATAATTCAGTTTCTATTATACTTAAATGGTGAGAATAATGTTGTCTGGGGATTTTTAATATTTGTAGACTATACTTCCATTTCCAGTCTCTTGGGCAGCAATAATATATACTCTGTTTCAACAGGTATAGTTTGAATAGTATTATTTGTATCTTTTTTTCCTTCTTTTTAATAATGGGTACTAAACAATAAAATAATATAATAGCCAAGAGAATAAACCACAAAGTCTGTTTATAGTCTGCTTATAATTCCCAGTTCTTAACAAGAAATTGGCTTTCTTCTATGATATCCTTGAAGACTCTGGTCCAAAGTTTCAAGAGGAAGAGGTCAGGACAGAAAGATTTCAAAAATTATTCAGCTTCATGATGAAGTGAGTGTTCATTTGCTGCCTTTACTGCTTTCATTTCATATTGCTCTAAAGGAACCTCAGTTCTAAACACCTTTAACATTCCTGAAGCAGCCTAGTAAAAAAATCCATGTTTTTTGTCCTTCAGACTACAGCCCTGGAAAAAAAAATGGCTTATCTCTGTAGGAGACTAGTAATGAACTTGATGGAGGGGCAGTGAACATGAATTTTTATGTATTGGGGGTAGATGTTTTTTCCCCTTTAAATTAAATTAACAACTGTAATTTATCCTTTCTTTCTCCAGCCACATTTTATGTGGTCGGTAGCTATTTTGTATCACAAGCATCCAGAAGATAAATGTTCAGAGCATGAAATATTACCTTCATCCCCTATCCATGTAGCAGATCATATATCAGGGTTAATGTTAACAAAATAATCTGTAGGTATATTCAAGAAAACAATCAGAAGGAAGTACTTTCAGGTCAGAAAACGATAGGTGCAATTTTCCTTGAAATTTTAGTATGGTGAAACACTTTAGCTGTGCACAGAGGTTTGGTCTCAGGAATCTTTTCTCTTCCAAGTAACACTGATTACTATCCAAATCTGATATGATGTGCTGTTTGCCATATAGCTGTCCTTCTTTTAGACAAAATCTGAACAAAGTTCTCACTGAGCTGCTGGTATTGTCTTCAGCAGGTACCAGCACCAGCAGAAGGCAGAGAGCTCTCCACGTGGCAGCAGCACAGCACTCTTGTCCAGAGGAAAACACCTCTTCCCAACTTCAACAGATACAAATTTTCTGATCTCAGAGACTGTGAGGTTTATATCCCTTTCTAAGTTAAAACAAATCCTGTTTAACCAAATTTAAAGTATTCTTACTGTCTGTATATATGCACGATCCTTTTCAAATCCTACTAAATCACTGGTCTCAGTGATTGCCCTGGCATGGGAAGAGCCAGGGGAAGCTCAGTGCAGATTAGGATAGGGAATCCTGACTGTGAAAGAATGATTTCAGGGACCAGGCAACTGAGACTAGAGTGTACTAGAAGGTCTAGCTTCTCTCTCTATCCATTTTAGGAATGTTCCTATTCCAGCATGGCATGGAGAAGAGATTTAAACATAGTTAGATGTCTACGACTTCTCTGTCAAGATGTTGATAGACAGGTATTTTGTCCTAGGTGGCACAGTTCCAGACAAGTAAATCAGTTTTCCTTTATCTTGATATCCCTGCGTGACAGGACATCCACGAGTATATGCTACTCTAAAAAGGAAATGAATACTGGAAAGCCCAGCTAGATGGAGATGCAGGTGCACAGTGAAACTTATAAGACCAGCTCTTCAGTAGTTTAAATCAACATAGCATCAATGCTTTCAAGGAAGCAATGCCAATTTACATTAGCTGAGAGTATACATAGAATCATAGAATCAGAATATCCCGAGTTGGAAGGGACCCATAAGGATCATCAAGTCCTACTCCTGGCACCACACAGGTCTACCCAAAAGTTTAGACCATGTGACTAAGTGCACAGCCCAATTACTTCTTAAATTCAGACAGGCTTGGTGCAGTGACTACTTCACTGGGGAGCCTGTTCCAGTGCGCAACCACCCTCTCAGTGAAGAACCTCCTCCTGATGTCTAGTCTGAACTTCCTCTGCCTCAGCTTAAACCCACTCCCATGGGTCCTATCACTGGTGTTTATGGAGAATAGGTCACCCGCCTCTCCACTCCCCCTCACAAGGAAATTGTAGACCGTGATGAGGTCTCCCCTCAACTTCCTCTTCTCTAGGCTGAACAGGCCCAGTGACCTCAGCCGCTCCTCATATGTCTTTCCCTCCAGGCCCTTCACCATTTTCATCGCCCTCCTCTGGACACTCTCCAATAGTTTCACATCTTTTTTGTACTGTGGTGCCCAGAATTGCACACAGTACTCGAGGTGAGCCCGCACCAGTGCAGAGTAGAGTGGGACGATAACTTCCCTTGACTGACTAGCAATGCCATGCCTGATGCATCCCAGGACACAGTTGGCCCTCCTGGCTGCCAGGGCACACTGCTGGCTCATATTCAACTTGCTGTCAACCACGATCCCCAGATCCCTCTCTGCGGGGCTGCTCTCCAGCATCTCGTCACCCAGTCTGTATGTACGGCCAGGGTTGCCCCATCCCAGGTGCAGGACCTGGCACTTGCTTTTGTTAAACTTCATATGGTTGGTGATTGCCCAGCTCTCCAACCTGTCCAGATCTCTCTGCAAGGCCTTTCCACCCTCATCCGAGTCCACAACTCGTCCAAGTTTGGTGTCGTCGGCAAATTTGCTCAAAACAGCCTTCTACTCCTACATCCAAATATTTATAAAAACATTGAAGAGGACTGGCCCTAAAAAGGAGCCTTGAGGGACCCTACTAGTGACCATCCACCAGCCTGATGTGGCCTCATTTACCACAACCCTTTGAGCCCTGCCCATCAGCCAATTGCTCACTCATCGTATGATGTTTTTGTTAAGTTGTATGCTGGACATTTTGTCCAGTAGGATCCTATGGGAAACTGTGTCAAAAGCCTTGCTGAAGTCCAAAAAGATCACATCAGCTGGTTTCCCTTGGTCGACTAGACGGGTGATCTTATCATAAAAGGAAATCAAATTTGTTAGGCAGGACCTACCCTTCATGAGCCCATGTTGGCTGGGGCCAATGACTGCATTGTCCCCCATGTGCGCCTCAATAACTTCAAGAATCATCTTCTCCATAATTTTACCAGGCACTGACATGAGACTGACAGGCCTGTAATTGCTAGGGTCTTCTTTCTTACCCTTCTTGAAAACTGACACAACATTTGCCAGCTTCCAGGCTACTGAGTCTACATCTAGCGATATAATGAGTTTTATTTTTTTTTTTTATTTTTTTATTTTTTCCCCTCCTCATCAGTTAATTAGGTGTCTAAATTACCCATCAAACTGGGAGAAAGGAAAGCTTCCCTCTCAAAGGGGTATTCAGAATCTGAAGCTGATCCTGCTGTGCCAAACTGCCCAAAGGAACATGGTCCCATCCCTTTGATGGTAAAAAAGGGAGGCTGGTCCTCCATGTGGGATACAGCTGAGGGGGTTGACTTAACTCACATGAAAGATTTTCAGCTGGAAATTATATTAGATCATCTCAATGGTCAAACAGGATAAAATAAACATCAGCCAAAGAGAGACCCAATCTTATAGCCCCTAATCACATGAATAATCACACTGAAACCTACAGAGTCCTGAGATATGGCCTGCTGGATAAAGACCATCATGTTTAATAAATTTGATATACATTTTTACCATTGAGAAAGAACAATAGAACACATCTAATTCATTTCAGTTTGGAATGAAAGAATGACTCAGAAGCCATGAACTGATTAGCACACAGGAAATGGAGAAAGACCTCTGAGTTGTAATTTTGAGACAATATTCTACAGTTAATCTCTTTGAAAAATAATGGAACCAGACTTTAATATTAACCTGTCATTGCACTGCAAAAGATCTAGAGAGAACAGTAAGTACTATCAGTGAAATTAATCTAATGACATTTTATTGTTGCCACAGACAATATAAATTCAGAGGTTCAGCAGACAAAAGGAAACTATTCTAGATTTTCTTACTAAATTATGCAATTGCAACACTTTTATAGTTCTCAAATATGTAATGTAAAAATTGTGTCATTTCAAATTTAAAAGCCCAATTTTCATAAAAGCCTTTTTTAGCATGGTCGTGTGATCCTTCCTTGCTGTCAGGATAAAATTCAGTTTGCTCTTTTCAAACAGGATGCTCAATACTTTTCACTAGGCTGTTAAAACTCCATGCCACTAGAACACAGGAATGTAAGAAGTGTGAGACCCTCAGAACCTATTGCAAGGCTTTTTAAGCCCTCCTTTCATTAGATTGGGTTTAACTTTATTAAATATACAACATTTCTTTTATAAAACAACATTTAGTGGTCTAATATAATTTACATTACTGCCTACAAATAGAATGCTAAAATAAAAATACAACATCCCATTGAGACAGGGAGTAAAAACAAATCTCAGAATAAGAACAAATGGAAGTATTATTGTGTAAGAAACTCCTCTGAATTGATCTATTATTTCTCAGCTTGAAATGTGCCACTATTGTACTTCCACTTGATTATGAGTCTTGTTATCACTTCCCCCAGTTGATCCAAATTGAGTGCTTCTGACATTTGCAAAGTTACTCACATATTCCACTGCGCAGCAGGGAAAACCTTGTTAATGAAGAAATAACAAGCTGAAGAATTGAATAAATATTAAGTTGATTGTAAAGAGGTACAGTTGCTGGTATTTAAATGCTGAAAATGAAAAAAGAACAAAAAATAAACAACGAACCACCACACAACCAGCAGTAACATACTTACTTGTGTCTTTTAGAAAGGGGTGCTAGTGGTGTTTTTCTCTGTGCCACAGGGCACTTTCATTTCCTGATTCTATTATATACTAAGTGGCCACCTGAACCTGCCAATGAACTTGTTCTATTGTATTTTTCTATTTTTAATCCAAAAGGAGTAAACACATTTCTCATCAGATGTGTCACACACTGTTCTACATTGGTGAGATTTATGAAGGTGTCACTGAGTTATTACAGAGCCATTCATTTATAAATAGGTGTCCGTTCTCCAGGAAATCATAAATGATAGGAGTGTTTCCACCATTTCACAAAATCTGTATTGTAAGAAGGATGCCCATTTGTGTTTCTTTCTGACTATATACACTACCTTGGTGATTTTTTTTTTTTTTTTTTTTTTTGTGTGTGTGTGTGTGTGTGTGTCCCTCTCCCCTGCCCCTTACTTCAAGGCTTTCGCAGTTCAACCCTTTATGATTATGTTCAGCCAGTTTCATGCATTGGATGGCTAACGATCGTATGGCAAGGAACTTGATAATTTCAATAGTCTTTACAGTAAAAAAATAATACATAAATCTCTAAATAGAGGCTTACAAACTGAGTTATCTGGACTGCTCCATGTATATGTATATATATCTTTTTTGGTCTTTAAAAGTTGATGTAGAGGTGTTCTGTGTAGATATTCTTCCTTAAGCATCTACTAAGACTGCACAGGAATGGATATGAATGGAGCTGCAGCCATTTGACAGTGACATCTCCAGTGGTATTTCTAACCTGGGAAGAACCTTTCTCTAGCATATAATTAGTGGCAATATTAAGTGTCTTAAGAATTCTTTTTTCTTGCCAATCACAAAAAAAAAAAAAAAAGCACTAAGAAAACTAGTCTAATAGGTGAATTGCTTCACAGACATAAGAGGCAAAGGCAAACTGTAGTGAACATTATACATGTTTCAGAGTCCAGGTGAGGGAAAAAAATAAAAAAATAAAACCAAAATATCGGTATCCTCTAGATTTACAATTCTTCCAAATGTCAAATGGGATATTTTGGCAATGAGATTTAGTTTCATGAAAAAGATCGGAGCACCATTTCCTGGCTTATTATTCTTTCTTTAACATTCATTTGGTACATTACACATACTGCCACGTTTTTCACTATTCTTATTTTGACAATCCCCAGCACCACAACTCCATAGAAAAATGTGTTTGTTTAGCATGTTGGATGACAGCAGGTGTTGCGTATGTTACCTATCCACCTAAATTAAAATGAAGAGTCACATTCCTCAACTGTTTTTTTTTTTTTTTTTTATGTTTTCATTTTCAGTCAATGGAACAGAGAAAAACCCAGAATATACCTGTTACTAGTTCAGATGTCATTTAATTTCCATTTAAAAATAGCTTAATGGGATGGTCTGAAGGCTTTGAACTCTTCCAATCTGATTTGCATTTGATATAGAGAAGTAACAAAGGTACCTTGTACCAGCAGATGTCTGTCATCTTCAGCTATGTTCTCGGCGAAGTTATGATTTTGTTCTGACAACAGTTTTGTTCCATTTTTGAAGTCCTTTTAATGCTTCTAGAATGTTTTGTTAGAAAAACAAATACCTTCACCTTGGCACCAACTTTAACAGCCAAGAATTAACGTGAAAATCCATGTACTGACTCCAAATAGCAAATGAGATTGATTGACATATGTTTAAAATAGATCCCATTCTGTGCTGTAACTGATTTCCATGTCCAGCCTTTGAAGCCTAAGAAGCACCCACAAGTGAAAAGGCCTTTTGGGCTCCAAAGGGAAGATTGTGCCTGCATTCATGGTGTGTTAGATGAGAATTTCATACTCACCTTTGCACTTCTCTTAGATACAGAAGGGATCCTTACTACTTATGTTGAGCTGTATTTACATTTACAGACCACTGCAAAATTTTACGTTGGTGAAAAGCTTCAATAAAATAAAAATGCTCTGTGGGCTTTCTGTAAGACTGTGGGTTGCGGAGGTTCCACAGGCTGTTTGATAGAACAACACATAGAGGCACAACATTTTACTTAACCAAAAAGATTCAAAAAAATACAAGGTCTTTTCTTTTCTTTTCTTTTCTTTTCTTTTCTTTTCTTTTCTTTTCTTTTCTTTTCTTTTCTTTTCTTTTCTTTTCTTTTCTTTTCTTTTCTTTTCTTTT
>NC_048894.1:120280777-120296817 GCF_011077185.1 Oxyura jamaicensis | reverse complement strand
TTCCTTTCCTTTCCTTTCCTTTCCTTTCCTTTCCTTTCCTTTCCTTTCTTTTCCTTTCTTTTCCTTTCTTTTGTTCTTTCTTACCCCCCCTCCCCCCCTTTTTTTCCTTCAGATTCATCCATCCTCCATCATAAAGATCCTCTCCTTTTCAAGTCTTCCCATTGGCTCCCATTCATTTTTTCCAGAAAGAGTAAATGTCCTTTCCACTTCCGTGTCCCCGTGCCACCAGTCATTCTGCTTCTGTCTCTGTCTTCACACTTAACTCTATCTACACATTTCTATTCTTCCCTCTTTTGTGTGTGTGTGAGAGTTTTTAATAATGATGATCACTAATAAGGGGGTTCCTTCTCAGCCTCATGCATGAAAATATTACCTTTTCCCTTCTCATGTCCCTCTTAAAATACTCATTTTCTACACTATTTAGCAGTACTATTACTCATCTGTTAAAACAAATCTATCTATTTCAATGAAAGCTTGCACCAGCATAACTCTCTCTCAGATTCAGCTGTTGTCCATCATTAAAGAAGGAAATCCCATTACACTTGTGTCTCTCTTTGTCTTATTCCATTTTGAAGACAGGAAGGCAAAATTCCAAAAAGAATACCAGAAAAACAAACAAACAAACCTCCTCTTCCCAAACAAACAAATACAACAAAAAAGCCCTGCCACATTCCTAGCATCGCTAAATTGAAAAGGTAAGCCAGCCTTACCTATAACCTGAATGCAGCTCTTCTTAATTGTTTCATGTTGTAGCAGGGAATAGGTTTTAATAATACCTAGATCTACTACTTGCTTTTCCAGCAGAACATACACCAAGATCCTTGGGGCAAAGACAAGTTTCTTGTTCTGTATAGATCTGCTCAATAAGTAAATAATAGATGGTTCAACCCAAGGGCATTAATCGCAATCAATGCTACCCTCAATTTAATGAGATGGTATCCACTATGTTGTGATACTGAGTTAGATATGGGCAAGTGGCAGAGCTTTTCTTACCAGTAACATCTGATTAGGTTTTGCTCAAAACATATATGTGAGGAGACCCTATTTATTTATTTATTTATTTATTTAATGTAGAAGACACTATGGCATACCATAATCTGACTGCACTGTAGTTCAGTAACTGGCACCTGATTTATCAGCCCCCCCAAAAGGGGCCTATCTCCATTCCCAGTTTCTTCTCTCACTATTTAGCTGTAGTTTGCATCCAGTGACAAGGTGGTGATGCCAGGTTTTGCATTTGATTTTTCCCTCCTGACCTTTGAACTTCTTAGAAAAGCAAATTGCTTCCCTTCATTTTATGGATTAATACCCTTCTAACAGACCTGAACTCCCTGGGGAGCAGGAGGAGCTGATAGCAACCCAGGCCAGTTTTCATCATGTGGTGCTGAGCTCTGAATAGGGTGTTTTTAGTCATTAGAGCAATATACAAAATCAATGACCTGAGTACAATAGCTGTGACCCATAGATTGCAGTGGCAACAATTTTTTCCAGGATACAGTGAAAACAGAGTAACTAGCAGCATCCTATTTGGTGTACCTGTGGGCACACACAAAACATCGCAGGTATATCTGTTATCAGAACTAGGCCACAGCTTGGTGAACAAATCCAAATAACTAGAGAGCATGGAGCTTTCTACCACATCGCATTCCACTGTGCAGCAGGAAAAATGATATTTTAATGGATTACTTATGAGAACAGGATTCACGTGTCAAAGTATTGTAGATAGTTTAGGTAATGTCTATCCACCTTTGCAGCTTATGCCCACCAGGTTTAGGAAGCACATGATGCATGTTGAGTGGGGAATGATGGCCTTGCCATTTTTTGATCATTGTGTGTAGACACAAATGGGCAAAATAGAAGCATCCATGTCAGTATTGATAGTACCATGCTATGGCACAGTATTGCTGGCAGCAGGTGATCTCCTTGTATCTGCATAGCAATGGCATTGAAGTAATCACATATGGAGGATTACAAGCCATCAGATCTGATTGCTTGTCTTTTTACTTTGCTTTTGCAGCCCTAGACGTTTCATCTGACACATGAGTGAATGAGCAGGGGATTTTAAACCTGATGTGAATTTGGCACATACAGAAAGAAACTTGGTGTTATTTCTGCTTACAGACTTCTGCAACTGTGATGAAGCAGCAGCAGAAAGGAAGGGGTTATGAACTAACTGCAGGTTGTGGCCCCATGTCTAGCAGTGGAGAGCACATATTTTGTGCTGCCAAGTGGCCCCAGAGGATACTGCAGCATCATCCCAGACACTGTGTGACTCACCTGGTGCTTATGGATATCTAAACCATGTACATTGTAATTTATTGAGGAAGTTAACCATACAGACTACTGGAAAAGAAAAAAAGCCCATTATAAGAAGCTTGGACTTGAAGAGCTTTGGGACTGAGTCTGAGCAGACAGCTGGCAAGATAATCAACTGTGTAGTTCCTTAGGTCATCCACAATTCAGGTGTACAGGGGTCTACAGAAAGTTATGTTCTGCAGGAGTAATATATACTGTAAATAAATCAAGCTTGAATAAATTATTTAGTCTCTTTCTGATATTTAGCAGCACATTGACCATCAAATTTAATGGAAGCAGCAATTGCTCAGCCTTGGAAAAAACTGACTATTCTCTAGCTTAGCTGTGAGACTAACTGTACCTGAATTTATATCTATAAAACCCCTTTTTTTTTTTTTTTTTTTTTTTTTTTTTTCCTTTCTTTCTAAAGAAAGAGCCTTCCCTGTGTGTAAAAGACATCTGCAGTTGAAAGTCCTGAGTTATGTATTGCAAGCTAGGTCACATAACATCACCTTTGGGACTTTCGCTGTAGGAGGACAGCAGGACACAACAGGATGCTCTCCCAAACCTGCCTAGCACTCCATACGCTCTGTCGTTTGGACCATGGGACAGCTCAACCCAATTTTTTAATCTGCGGCTCCTGTGGGGGGAAAGGGGAGGATGAAATGATACTGCCATCTGCTGACCACTGCCAGCAGCGTCCTCAAAATGTCGCCCTGGAGGGAAAACCAAGACGTGAAGGCCGCGGGACCTGGCAGCTCAGGAGAGCCCCAAGGAGCGGCGGGGCTCCCTTAGTTATGGGGAGCGTTCATTCGTTCAGGCACTAAGGGAACCTCAATATGCAGAATATACGACTTCTTTTTATTATTATTATTTTTATTATTTATTTATTTTTATTTTAAGAATGGCTTAACTACAGTTTCCATGGCAGTTAATCCAACTTTGACCCAAATTAAATTTCAACATCAAAAATTCATTCAGGCAGAGCAAGACAATGTTGAGTCCCCTCTGAACCAGGCACACAGCTTTGAGGACATTTCTCCTCCCCATTCTGCTCTTTGCAGCAGGAACCTATGGAATCATGAAGCCAGTTTCTACTGCTGCTCATATTCTGGGAGCCGAGGCAGCCCGGTGACCTTACTTGCTGCAAGGATTTTGCTCCTCAGCATGGCCAACTCATGGCAAAGGCTTTGGTGCACATCACAGCCTCGCAAGGCATGGAGAGAAAAGGCAACCATTCAAAAATATCTTATTGCTTTAAGACACTTCTGTGTTCAAAATGAAGATGAATCCATTTTGTGTCCTTCAGAGAAAATAATATTCTCATTGATGTTCACTCTCATAAAACACTCTGTGTTTTATGGCACTATCAGTACAAAACAAGTCATTTAGATATTATAACAGTATTTTATATGATACCTAATATCAAAGACTCTCTCACCATAATGGTAGTGAAGCACAATAGAGGTTTTATAATATAAAAAGAACTCTCCCTACCTGTTATCATGCTGACGGGGACATAGTCCCTGTTTCAGTCCTGCCCGTAGTGGCAAATTACTTTTAACATACTATATATTTCAATGATATCTAGTTAAGATTTCATTATGACATCTCAGAATAAAATATAATGTACAATTTCTACCGTGTTTTCCTAAAACATTACTGTGGGTGAGATTTTCACATTAACCACAATTGCAGAAATGACTGATGTTTAAATCTAAAGACAATTTTAGTCATTATTAAACTTCATTATAAAATAAAGTATGTGGGTGGAATTGTGGTTTGATGCTTTTGTAATTTGCTCTACCTTTTCAATGTACTTTTCAGTTACATTAACTGAATCATTTCATCTTATAGATGCAAAGATGAAGGAGAAGAACAAAAACATGCCCATTAACTGAAGCAGTGCAAATGTGCATAGTTAATGGAAACCATTTTGACATTTCGTATTTGATTCCATGGTGTGTCTACTCAAACAATTTCAATGGCATATTAGAACAAAATGCTACATTGTACCTTCACTAAGAATGCAAGTAATAGACTTCAAAAATTACCTTTCCACTGAAAGTATTATCTGTTGGAAATGAAGAAATGTTTTACATTATGAAAGGCTAATAGCAGTAAGGGGGAGCAATGGGCTGTAATGAGAATTCAGGCAGAGAGGGTTTTTTTGACCCTGTGTTTCCCAAATGCATGTGTTTTTACAAGTTTTGGCAGAATTGCTTAGATAGTGACATAAACTCTTGTGCTTAATGGCAATTATTTCACTGTGTTACAATTAAAAGCTTCTTAATGCAAGATCATGTTGAATATTGTGGCAATATTTTCTCTGTCACAGAACAGATAATTGATTGCTTTTCCAAAACCATTTTTTTTTTTTTTTTTTTTTTTTTTTTTTTTTTCCCATGATTGAATCAATTCAAGGTCCAGATGCAGTCCTAAATGTATTTTGACTCTGATGCTAAAGCAAGGTTTACCTGTTTAACAAATTCTGCATTTCACCACTGGGTAATTTATCTGTTGGTAAGTGTATCATAAATAATTTTTACATGCATTTAAGCCTGATTGATGAAAGTATTTCTATTTCTTGTCATTTTCAGGCCAGCTAAAAATTGCTATATCTTAAATTTCACATTGGAAATCTCATAGAGGTACCATTCTTCTGATTGCCTCAAAAATATTACCTTATAACCACTTCTCTGTGGCAATACACCCTGTATACATAAGAACAGCTGGACTGTAATGCTGGAATGCAACTAGAAAAACAAAAATCTCTTCATATATGTTTCAGCTAAGTGCTGGTTTTGGCATTTCAGTGAAATGTTTGGCTACAGAATTTTGCCTCATTCAAATTCACAATTGAGTGTTTGGCTGATGGATAGACTGCAACCCTTTACAAGCCAATTCAGTTTAACAAGGGCTTAGGCTATGCTTGCCTTCCTCTGTCCTCTTGCCTGCTTTTCTGTGTCAGGTTTTCTTTCCAGGTGATGTCTGGAAATTCCACAACTGGCATCAAAAACTTGTTATAATTTCTAGTTGTTATCGTCGATTCAATCCAGGGAAGAAGGTTGTCACTTTTTGGCTTCACATGATTGCTCTACCATATACATACCATTTCTGGTGACTATTGCAATTTTTATCAAGAATAAGATAGATATCAGAATTTCAGTGCTCCTTATGCATTTCAAAAGAAAAGAGAACCTCATTCCTCTTAGCTTCTCAGTGTGCTCTAGTCCACTGTTACTCAGTTTTTGCTCTGTTCATTCACTCATGCCTGAAAGACACTCAAAAAGTAAAAACATTTGAAAATAAAAAGAACAAAATTCCACTTATAAACCCATTTACTACCATGCAATAAAGAAAATAAGCAAGCCACATGAAGGAAAACAAGAAAGAGACAAACATTCAATGTTTAGTCTAGCTTTTACCATATGAGTGCCTGCGGAAAGGTATAGGTAGGAGCCAGCCACATCTTCCTATCAGTGTCTGCCTGCAGGCAGAGATGCCTACCTTACTAATTAATTCTTTATTACAGTGTACAGTAATACTCCTAATGCTTGCGTAATGATCAGTATTTTTACTATGAAATATTTGTAAATGAAAGAGTGGAATTAATGTCTTGAAAGAAAGGGGAAAGTTACTTTTACTTATAAAGCTAAGCATCTTTTTACCATCAGGAAATGGTAAATTTCCATTACCATCAGGATTAGAATAAAATGTAGCCTATTATTTTTTTTTTCCCTAAAAATTTAGGCTATCCTTCAGCTAAAAAAAGAGGAAAAGTATCTACTTTGCCTCTTACAGATAATTCTCATTACTTGGAGAGCTGATCCTTTGTTTTGACTGGCTGTTTACTTCTCTTATACAGTATACAAGTCTGTGGAAGACATCATCGTGAAACAAAACATCACATATTCAAAACGTTAAGGCAGTGCACCAGTGCATCTGTGCTTTGCAGCTTTTTTTTTATTATTATTTTTATTTTTCCCTCTCTCTTTTTCATTTATTGTGTGTGTGTGTGTGTCTGTGTAAGGCATTGGAAACAATACAAATATTCTGTCTTACAGTCTTAGGTGTGCTGATAATAAAAAGATTTGAAAATTGAAGAGATTCTAGCTGCTCTATCTGGATAGTTATCTAAAAGACTGATTCACCATGGTGTTATTTGTGTTGCATGCAACTAAAATTCTATTGACATAAACCAGGAAAATTAGGTCCTAAAACCCTTTTTATAGAAGCTGAGCTGCTTTTTTTTTGAGCTATCTTCCTATCCAGAGCATAAAATATGTATGAATAAGGCAGTTTCTGTTGAGTCATCGTGGCAAAAACATTCTGTTAACTCCAGCCAGAATAAAGATTTGCAATGTTTTCTTCACAAAGGTGGAACTTGAGGTCAGGACACAGGCAGACCTGTGGGAGAAAGACTACAAGACAACATTTGTGTGAGAGAGTGTAAATGTTGCATTTTTATTGTTATTGAGTTAAACAGGAAAGCCAAATTCATGTAAAATGACCAGAAATCACAATATCACAATACAGATTGATTTTTTTTTTTTTTTGTACATTAACTTGCTAGGGATAACTCTTGCCCAAACCTCAGATGCAAAATTGCAAAGAAGTCTCGGTACACCTGAAGATACAGAATTCAATGCTAGACAAGTACATCTTCAGTGCAGAATCCTTCCTTCATCATCTAATTCTCAGTATGAAGTGCTTTTAATACAAAGTTGCCTGGTATATGAAATTGATTTGTCAATCAGCCTCTGTGCCAATTATTTCTAATATTTAGCTTATTTTTTTTACCTTAACTTCACACTAAAATTATGGTCAGTTTTAACTAGCAGGGGTGAAATGTTCTTGCAACTTCTGCTCTTGGCAATAACTACATATATTTTCTTTCCTCAACATCAAGCCTTAAGCTTTAAAATCTCTACCTTTAAAATGTTCTGTTATTCTTAATCAAAGCATCTCCAAAGGTTTGTTAGCTTGTTAGGTTTTTCCTCTGGTTTTCTATTTTTTTATTTTATTTTATTTTATTTTTTTTGGTTTAAGTCCAGTGTTTGGTTTTGGCTGTCCTCAGCCTTAACTATCTATCTATCTGTATCTGTTCATCTATCTATCCATCTATCTATTTATTTTCATGGCAGACAGTATAAGGTGACCTGGATATATGACTTGGTCTTTTTGTTGCAGAAGACAAGGTAGTGCAGGAGAGAGAATTAACAGCCATTAAGGTTATGACTACGTTCCTGGTAGCCAATGAACTATATATGGGTGCAGCCCAATCTCCAGCCATCCACTTTCTCCTTGAACTAGGTAGTAATTCACCTTTTGGTAAGTGGCCAAATGCTTACAGACATTTGTAACACATTAGTTTAAAACTGACAAGTCAACTTCTGCCATAGCCATCTCAGAGATCTGTAATTTTGTATTTGGGCTAATCAGCCTTTAAATGCTCACTACCCAATGCTTCAGGACAATCCTGCAGTGCCCAGGACCCAGAGCGTGTTGTAGATGAGACAGACTACCATTCTGTATGCAACAGAGACTACTCCTAAGCACATACTTTAGTGAGTCCAACACTCCTCTTGACTTGCCAGTCACCATAGACAGTTCATGTCTTGCAGTACCAGTGTCGGTTAGGATGGTTTTTGGTCTGCTACAGGAGTTGTTATATGGGATCAAGATGACTGTGGACAAAGGCACTAGAAATCCTTACTAATGACTGTAAATGGCTATGTAATAAGCTACAAACAGCCTGATACACCGCACATAGGCTGAGCTCTGTTTAGGTGCAGTTCTTGTATGCTCCAATGGGCTGGATGGAGGACTGTAAGTAATAGTCTTTTACAGGAACAAAGAAGGCATAAAAAGTCTACCAACCATTGAGAATATATATATATATATTTTTTTTTACATAAAACACTTGTACTTAACAAATAAGGAAAAAAAATCAGAATCAAACAACATACTTTGGCATCATGGATATTAAGCTTTGATATTTTTGTCTTTAAAATTTTGTTTGATAATGAGTGTAAGTTTTGGAGAAATTATTTAGATAATTTTAGTCAGATGTATTTGCACTTTAAGAATTTGCACAATGTATTTGTGATGTATTTGCACAATAAGAATTCATTCATGAAATGAACAGAGACCAGAGGTTTCAGGCAATCAATTCATCTTTCTGTGTTTATGGAATGGAGTGTTTCAGCTTCTTTTCAGGGAACTACTTTTTCAGGTTTTATTCCAAAACAGAAAATTTATAAGCCAAATAGACACACACACACTCAGACGCACACACAAACACACAGACAAGAAATTCAGGATTGTACACTCAGCTTGTTACTAGCTTGATCATTAATCCATATAATTTATTTAATACTATCCTGCCGTTAATTTCACAAGAAAAAAGTAAAATATTAAGCATTTTTGAAAATTACTAAATTAATTTTCTTCCAATTTGCTTATAAAGATAAATATAAATGAACCACTAACATTTTTGGAGCTCTAAGCTTTTCTTTTTCCATTTTCATATGTCTAAGAAAACTTAATTTTCATGATTACATCATTAGGCAATTTGTAACAGAGCAGCTCCATGAAGATGATCTAAACTGGTGTTTAAACGTGTATAGACTAAGCTTCTCCATAGTACAGAATATCCAAGGACTACCCAAAATCTACCACTCTGGAGAAGAGATTAACTGTAAGGAGATTCAGTTCTTAGAGCTTTCTGTGAAGATGTGTCACCCCGTACAGTGTTTTATTAGAATAGTTTTGCTAGTGAGTCAGAGCTTTTATGAGCAAAAAAGGAGAGCAGACATATTTCTTTCACTCTCCCTTTCAAGCTCTCTGTTTGTTGCTTTGCCTGTTAAAGACTCACTTAGTTTCAAGCTCCAACAGAGATTTCTCATTAGCCAGCACATCAGAACACCACAATGGTGTAACTTCCATATCATTAAATCTTTGATGCATCTGTCAAAACTACCGACACCACCTGTTGTAACTGTGAAAAAGATATTTGTCCATGGGAAATTTGAATAGCACAGTGAATTTCTGTCATGCAAGTCCTTTTACAACCATCACTTTTGGCCGCCATCAAAGACAGGTCAAATGGAGTGCTGGATGTGAAATCTCTTGACCTGATACATTAACTGGAAATTTAAATCTGAGTAAAACTATAACCCTGAACATCAAAATATCCTTCTATTTGTGCTCACTGCTGGCCTGTATCAGAGGGAAAAATGTGCTCTAATTTAAGTTACAGAACTAGCACTTGGGTGGACTAGGATTTATTCCACATCCGGACATGGTTCTTCAACAAGTTACTTGATTATTTTCTACATAACAATTTCAACATGAGTTTTGAGGTACATAAAACAGATTAAGTAACCTGTTTCATGTAGTTGTAACATCTAAATTAGGACTAAACTCTGCCTACCTCTCTTTTCACTGCTGAGCTTCCAAACTCATAGAAAAGCAGTATTTCACTTCTGTTAATGTCACAGATGAAATTGTATACTTCATTCATGAGAGAGAAGCAACAATATATTCATTGATATAATATACTGATCTAACAAATCTTAATTGTAAATAAGACAGTGACTTAACAAGATTTGAGATGGCAAAGTACACTTGATTATTTACTGCACAGAGGACAAGGTAAGTCAGATATGTTAGGGAGATCCTGCAGCTGAGTCACAAGGTTCAGAGTGGACCCCCTTGCTTTCTGAACTCCTCATACAGAAGAAGAAAGGAACCTAGGAGAAGCTGAATTCACTCCTAGCCCCAGACTTGGTCAATGGTTTATGTTTAAGGATTGTACGTGCACAATCAATCTAAGATATAATCTTAGTGAAGCTCACAGATTTTAGCAAGCTATTAATCACTTACTGAGGATCTTTTGCAAGGAACCTCTTGTGAGGAGTATGGGACTTCTGCAGCACCTGTGACCTTGAGAGGCATCCTGACTCAAGGGGAGATCCTGTTGTTCATCCAGGGGCTGTGCAGAAGAGCTCAAGGGCTTCTTGTCCTGCTCACTATTTATGGGGTAAGATGATGGACTAATAGTCATACTGTTTTTTGTGGTGCATCCACCGTTTTTTTTTTTTTTTTTTTTTTTTTTTTCTCCATCACAACCACTCTCTCATTCCCCCTCCTCAAAGGAAAAGGGGAAGAAAATACGATGGAAAGGGCTCAAGGGTTGAGATCAGGACAGGGAGATCTCCCACCAGTTATTGTCATGGGCAAAACAGACTCAGCATAGGGAGATTAATATAATTTATTGCCTATCACTAGTAGACTAGAACAGTGAGAAATTCAAAGCAAACTCAAAACAGCTTCCCCTCATTTACCTTCTTCCACCTCCTCCCTGCAAGCAGCTCAGGGGAATGGGGAATGGGGGCTGTGGTCAGTCCCTAAAGTTTCATCTCCACCGTTCCCTCATGGTCCCTCTCTGCCCCTGCTCCCCGTGGGGTCCCTCCCACGGGATGCCATCCTTCCTGAACTGAGCCTGCGGGGGCTGCCCACAGGCAGCAGCTCTTCTAGAACTGCTCCCCCATGGCTCTGTACCAGGGGGTCCATCCCCCAGGAGCAAACTGCTCCAGCACGAGTCCCCCACAGGCGGCAGCTCCCCCCAGACCCCCTGCGTGGGCTCCTCTCCACGGGCTGAAGCTCCAGCCCGGGACCTGCTCCTGCGGGGGCTCTCCATGGGCCACAGCCTCCTCCAGGCCACATCCACCTGCTCCACCGGGGGCTCCTCCACAGGCTGCAGCGTGGAGATCTGCTCCATGGGGGACCCATGGGCTGCAGGGGGACAGCCTGCTCCACCAGGGGCCTCTCCACAGGCCACTGGGGGGCTGCAGGGCTGGTTCTCTCATATTTCTCACTCCTCTCTCCCAGCTGCTGTTGCCCAGCAGTTGTTTCCCCTTTTCTTCAATCTGTTTTCCCAGAGGCCCAACCACTGTATCTCACTGGCTCGGCTCTGGCCAGTGGTGGGTCCCTTTTGGAGGGGCTGGAGCTGGCTCTGATCTGACATGGAGCAGCTGCTGGGCTCTGCTCAGGGAGGCCAGCCTTGCAGCACCCCGCTACCAAAACCTTGCCTCAGTACTGAACCAAAGCTGCAGAAACATATATTCCTGAATTAAAGGAAGAAATACACTAATTTCAGCATTTGCAAAAACGCCATTAAACTCATTGTAACATACATGATAGAAGAACATCACCAAACCAAGATATAATATTCCCCGAGAAAGGCCATGTGGTGCAAGAAAGGCTATGCTGGAAAGTTCCACTATCTATTTATGCCCGTGTCTTCCTGGAAGACCCCAAGCATATACTTGTAGGGGCTCTTTACAAGATGTGGAGGTAGCTTCCATTTACAGGCATAACATTTTAATAATTCAGAGCCATGTATTCAAATATATTTACTTTAATTCCATAGTTAGTGTGGATTTGAATTTTGAAGACATCTAAACACCCTTATTATTTCCAACAATGCAACTCATAAAATAAATATCTGCAATTTATAACAATAAAATTGCACAGAAACAGATTTTTTTTCTTCATGTTACATAAAGGCACTTTCCACATCCTTCTTCCAAAGGTCCATTTGACCATGGTTCAGAATTGATTCTGAACTAGTCATACCTTTTTTGTATCACCAAAATTTCACGGAATCAAAATAAATAAGATTCTAAATAAAATCTTGTTGGACAGCTTACTAGAGTAGCTAGACTAACACTGTTATTTGTAGAGTCTTACCTGGACGAGATACAACATAAATGCATGATTAAGGGTGCAGCTCTAATTCTGGTTCTAAACTTTCCTTGGAGTTTATATCCTTGTAAGACAGTGCATTGTGCCAGGTAAACATTACCGTGATGATTAAGGGCTAAATCCTTCAAGATGTTTAAACACCTAACTACCAGTAAGTCTAAATATACATGCTCAAAAGCCTTGAGGAGCTGCCTCAAGTCCATAGACACCAATATACTTGGCTTTAAATTCCACTACATTTCTGTCAGTTAGAGATATGCTTACCATGCTGATGACAGGAAAGGTGTCTTTACCTTTGAGGAACTTACAGAAGGAAGAAATGTCCAATATATGTCCCTCAAATTCCTCGTGTGACTGATTTGCAGTTGGGAATTAAGTACAATTTCTATGAATGTGTGTTAACAACTAGGCAGATATTAATAAGAAACCTCTTTCATTCCTCTCCTTAATGAAGCAGCACTACTCTGTGTATAATAAATATTCATCATCAAAGCATTATAAATGTAATTAATATCATAGAAAATTAAAGAGTCAGGAACTATCAAAGTTACAATGTAGAACACTCAGTTGCCTGTTGGAACCAATACACGCATGATAAAGTGAAATTTACAATATGCTACTTTTTTATTTGTATTTTTTTAATACTTCAGGTGTGGGGAAAGACAGAAGAAGAAACTTTAAGAAGACTGTGAAGAAGTTGTATGAAAAGATTACCACATTTTTACCTCCTATTCAAGCAGGAGAGAGCTCAGCTCCTAGGAAACAGCAGGGTCTAACCTCACAAGAACTTGATCCTCAGATTCAGTGTTCAAAGTATTACTTGGCTCAGCCTCTGCTTTTCTTTTGGAGCAAAGTACCACCAATTACCAGAGTACATAAGAATCTCCCCCCCCCCCCGTTTTTTTCTTTTTTGCTTCATGGCCCTCAGCATTGGACCTAGTACCTGTGAAGTCCGTGGCAGTTCTTCCATTGATTTGTAAAGATTTTGGATTGGACCTTTAGGGACCATCCTGATAAGCAAAGTAGATATGGGTTTGATTTAATCTATATCTAAATCCTTCATATGGCTTATATTACTAATAGGTCATGAACAATCTCCCCGCCTATCCTGTCCTGCTCTTCACATGTCCCTTTAATTATTAAAACCCATTACTTTTCTATCCCAAAACCATTCATGCTTTCACTCATCCACTTTGCATACCTCTCCAGTTGCCGTAACAGCTGTTTTGACTTCATTGATTACAGACCCCAGCTATTTTTTTCATACCTTTTGTATAACTTTATAGATAACTGAACCAACAAATACTTAGATAAACCTTAACATTTGATATAAGTTTGCTTTTGTGACTTTCTAGTTCTCTTCTAATGGTGAAAATCTTCTTCTAATTCTCTTCTAAATTAAGGTGGTGAGTTATTTGGCCATTGTATCAATGTATCATTTTATCAATGGCCATGATTTCTTAGCCTAGATGGGCCCAATTATCATCTTACATCACTGTTCACCACCTCTAGCATCCTGCTCCTATGAATTGTCACGTTAAGGAACAGGATATAATATAGCTACAAATAAAATCTGTCCATGCACTTCTGTGGGGCTTTAAAAGAACAGCAGCTGAAATTATACAAGGATTGCAGGGAACTAGATGGATTTATGGCAATATCTTCCATGGGGTGGAAGTGGGACTGAAAGAAAGGGTTCACCTGTGAAAGGTTGCAAGAGATTAAAGAGGTTGTGCAGGGAAGTTCATCTGTTCTCAGATTGCTGAGGAAAATTTTAATCTTCCAACCTCTCCTGTTTGTTAGCTGATAAAGGGGATAAAACTCAAATTTTATGTCATGTTTTAATAGTTTTTTTTTTTTTAATTATTATTATTATTACTTTTTGTTTGCTTGTTTGTAGTAAAGAAAATATTTTCATTGTGTTGATGGCCCATTTTATTTTTCCACTTAACTTGAATGTGTGTACTCTTTATAAGCTGCTCTGGAGGAAGGTGGAAAACCCTTTGCAACTGACATCTAAACATCAGGTTTTCCAGAGAGATTTGCTTGTAAGTGTAGTATGCTCTTTTCTTTTGGCCTGAATAATTGGGTGACTGCCCAGAAAGGAAAAGAATGAACTCTCCAGTTCTTACTGGATCTTCCTGAAAATGTTAGTTTCATGATACTGAAATAAAAACATTTCCATATAAAATAATTAACATATCTAAAGTGCCAATGTGGGCTGCATGTCTGCACATCAAAGTGCAACTCCTTCCCCCCCCCCCCCCCAAAAAAAAAAAAAAAATCATATCACACTGATCACCCGATCACCCTTTTGTGTTTTCTCAAGAAATCAAGATTGCTTGATCTGTTAACTTAAGGGAAAGTGAGAAAGTGTGGGAGATGCTGGTTTTAGATTCTTTATCATATGATTGAGTGGTAAATATATAGTCCAAAAGGAGACATAGGAACCATTTTTTCAACTCTACCAGTGGAGATGGTTATACATCACAAGGATAATTTATTTTTAGTTTTATTTTTTTCATGGCCATGCATATTTTTTCATGGCCATGCCTTTGGTGAGGCTGCACCTCGAGTACTGTGTTCAGTTTTGGGCCCCTCACTACTAAAGGGACATCGAGGCCCTGGAGTGTGTACAGAGAAGGGCAACGAAACTGATGAGGGGTCTGGAATACAAGTCGTATGAGGAGTGGCTGAGGAAACTGGGGTTGTTTAGTCTGGAGAAGAGGAGGCTCAGGGGAGACTTCCTTGCACTCTACAAGTTCCTGAAGGGACATTGTGATGACAAGGGGATTGGCCTCTTCTCTCAGATAACTAATGATAGGACTTGAGGAAATGGCCACGGGTTGTGCCTGGGGAGATTTAGATTAGATGTCAGGAAAAACTTTTTCTCTCAAAGAGTGATCAGGCACTGGAACAGCCTGCCCAGGGAGGTGGTGGAGTCACCATCCCTCATGGTGTTCAAGAAGCACCTGGACAAGGTGCTACGGGATATGATTTAGTAGCTTAGTGAGTAGTATTGGTGATAGGAGGACGGTTGGACAAGATGATCTTGTAGGTCCTTTCTAACCTTGTGTTTCTATGATTCTATGATTCTATGAAAAGTGTAATGCCTGGATTAATAAAGAGTATGTACAGAAAAGATGATACTAAGTCTCCTTTTAATATGCTGTAGTGGTAGTAAAGGACTCTCCATGTTCCATTTCCCCCACTCCATATACACCAAGTACTATGGCTTTAACTCTGCTACACACTGCAGCAGTAATAAGAAGGTATCTCTAAATAAGGGAGCTAAATTGCTTGCAGAGATCACAATGAATTTGTTGTCTCTGTTTTTCTTTTCACAAACCTCTGAGAAACCTTATGACTTCCTTCTCATACAAGAAGGCTCTTTTTATTTCCTTTTTTCTTTTTCTTTCTTTTTTTTTCTTTTTTTTTCTTTTTCTTTTTCCTTTTCCTTTTCTTTCTTTTTCTTTCTCTTTTTCTTTTTCTTTTTCCTTTTCTTTTTCTTTTTTTTCTTTTCTTTCTTTTTCTTTTTCTTTTCTTTTTTTTATTTTCTTTTCCTTTTTCTTTCTTTTTCTTTTTCTTTTTCTTTTTTTTCTTTTTCTTTTTCTTTTTCCTTTTCTTTTTCTTTTTCCTTTTCCTTTTCTTTTTCTTTTTTTTTTCTTTTCATTTTCTTTTTCTTTTTTTTTATTTTCTGTTTCTTTTTTTTCTTTTTCTTTTTCTTTCTCTTTTTTCTTTTTCTTTTTCTTTTTCTTTCTTTTTCTTTTTCTTTTTCCTTTTCTATCTTTTTCTTTTTCTTTTTCTTTTTCCTTTTCTTTTTCTTTTTTTTTTCCTTATTTTTTTCTTTATTTTCTTTTTATTTTTCTTTTTCCTTTTCGTTTTCTTTTTTTTTCCTTCTTTTTCTTTTTTTTTTCTTTTTCTTTTTCTTTTTCTTTTTCTTTTTCTTTTTCTTTCTTTTTCTTTTTCTT
>NC_048894.1:120232955-120280767 GCF_011077185.1 Oxyura jamaicensis | reverse complement strand
TTTCTTTTTCTTTTTCTTTTTCTTTTTCTTTTTCTTTTTCTTTTTCTTTTTCTTTTTCTTTTTCTTTTTCTTTTTCTTTTTCTTTTTCTTTTTCTTTTTCTTTTTCTTTTTCTTTTTCCTTTTCTTTTTCTTTCTTTTTCTTTTCCTTATCCTTTTTCTATTTCTTTTTATTTTTTTGTTCTCTTTCTCTTTTTCTTTTTCTTTTTTTTTTTTTTTTCTTTTTCACCTGCTTTTTTTGGTCAGTTCCTCTAACTATTCACCATTTTTTGCTGAGAGCAATTAATCTTTTTATTTTCTTTGTTTATTTTTTTCCCCAAAATACAATTAAATGAAAACTGGGGCAGAAGATCCTCTGGATACTCTGGAGGAATTCCTGTTTGTGTTGTGTGTGTCTCCCACACAATGAATGCATGCATTTTGGGATGATTCATGGTGGCAGTGTCTCCTTGGACAGAATGAGAGGGGTGGACATGTTCTCCACAACCAAAACCCCAGAAGAAGGCAAGTCCTGTTCATGGAGTGCACGCTGATCCAGGCTGGCAGACAGCAGATCCATGACTGCTGCTCCTGGGGGAGGGGGGGGTTCTATCCAGAATCAATAGGTGGAGAGAACTGGTACGAAGAGAGATGCATCTCAGCCTATGGAGGTATATAGCAGCCTGGTTGAACAGCCACAGATCCTGGCTTGCTACTAAGTGACAGTGTTAAGGACAGGAACATTAGGGGCCATATGGCAAACAGTTTTGATTGATAATAGATGTTTGTATGTTTCATGCTGCCTCTCTGGAGATATGCCTAGAAAGATGACATGACAGGTCTCAAAGGAATAATACTTCAGATTTCTGCCTCATCATTCAGACTACTTCTTTATTAAAAATATTCAACACAAATATAAAAACTACTGAAGATGCAATGAATAATTGCCTAAGCCAATGAAGTTGCAATAATTGCTATGAGAATGGGTTTATCACTATTCTGAGAACAGGAAAACTGTATTTTTGAAATATTTTCTTCTCTGAATATTCAGATGGTATAATACTTGGTCCCATCTGTTTTTGTTGTCATTATTGTTTTTATTTAGAATGATTTCTTTCATCCTTTTTAAAATCTATTTATCTTTGGCCGAATACCTAGTATTACTGAAGTAGCTGATGCATAATTTAAGTAAAAAATGATCTTCATTTAGCATTTAGAGAATCCAGAAAGTTCAATGCAATCCCCAGCTTTGTTTTTTGATAGGTATGTAACCAGAACCTTTACATTAAACAGGTTACTGTAGGTGTGTTGCTTCCACAGTAAAGGAAATGACTAAAAAAGAACCCCCCAACCTTTTTCTCCGGGTTTTCTTTTGTAGCCATTTCTCTCCCATCATACACTGTTTCAATATGATTGTCTGAAACTGGATGGATCAGAGCTGCCAAAACCACTAGCAAAGTTACATGAAGAATGGAGAGTTGCACTGTCTTCCCCAGCCTACACACTGACTCATTAACATGTTTTTTTGAAGTCCTAGGAGCTCTGTAAAGAAGTCTAGGAAGGACTCTTCAAAAAGGAAACTACTGGAGATAACCACTGAGAAATAGTGCATCGCAAGTACATATTTGGCAGAATGGCAGAAACTATAGAACCTTTTCTTCCTAATTGCTCAGATAATATAATGAAATTCAAGATGGATTATAAGGCTATAAAATAAAAAGCATGCTTTTTAAACTGGAAAATAATTTCTAAAAATAAAAATGACAGCCCTAAAAGTTTCATAAATAGAAAAACATCTACTATACTAAAGCAAGATGGAAAGAATAAAGACCAAGCTTTGAAACATACAGGAAGCAGATGAAATGTCTGTATTGTACTTACAGTGCTTTCTTGTGCTGATTTTGATGGAATAAAGAGTCTTCAAAGATGGTAACAGGGCCAACACTAAATCAATCAAATAAGGTTCTAATTTTAACTACAGAGAATTTTACCTGCTGAGTCCCATGCCATACAACTACCATTACAAGTATTTTTATCCAAAGCTGAATATTGCATGAAAAAAAGAAAAAGAAGCAAAGCACTTGAAATATAGCAAAATAATTTAGTCTTTTATTTTAATAACATTTTTGTTCCCATTCCTTTCAATGACAGGGAATTTTTGAAGGAAAATCATTGGTTGAAGGGGTTTCAGAAAGTTTATTAAAAAAAAAAAATCAAGGTTTGACTACTTTATTAATGTACTTATTATTTTATTATTAACTCCTGAAGGCAAACTTAAAAAAAAAAAAGGTAGAAAAGAATAACCAATAATGTAAAGAGAGCATCTACTTCTGGTTCACAGTTTAACATTTCAGTCTTATCTCCCCAAATTGGAATAACATAGGCTCTTGTTAACTGCTCTTCTACCTGGTAAAATCTGTGCCAACATAAGGCTGTTTAAAGATCTGGTTATTACTGTCTTTTTACTTACAGATTTACTCATGTTACCAACATTTAACTGCTGGCTAAACAATAAAAAAAAGAAAAAAAAAACTGAGACCCCATTTCCTTAGTTGCATAGGTTCTTCAGGCCTGAAGATACCAGGGAGGTGATAATGTGATTTGAATTATTCTCTGTTGTTCATTATGGACTGACTTATTGTGTAAAACACAATGATGGAGTTCTGAAGTTGTCATAGTGGCATTTAACATCTAAGAGAAAGATGCTAGACTTCACCTGTTCCCTAGGCATTATTATCAAAACAGTTTCCCCCCAAATGCAATGAATTGAATAAGCTATTCTCATTATTTTGCCCATCAATTGCACTTTACTTCTGATATACCAATTTTGGTCCATTAATTTCCAATCTTAGGCTCCTTTGTTTACTATACATTGTTTCAGTTCTTGGACTGTATCAGGAACATTCCTGGTTGTTTTGTTTAACTCCATGTTTCTGTCTTCATCTGCTGCTGATTTTTGTAAACATTTGTATGTAGCACAGTGTTTTGGACTTATGCTTCTTCGGATAGTAAAAGTATGTGTTAGTTTCTATGTGCTAGCCATTTATCCTTTTGGATCAACATGATTTTCCCTGAAGTTGTTGATTACGTGTGTCCATATAACCTGTTTTGTACAAGATGGGATGCATTCAATTTACATAATCAGCTCTGTGTACTAATTAGAGGAGCAGCTATTTTCAATATCTTAGAAAAACGATGCCAGGCAAACACAAGGATATTGAAAGCATCTGCTTCTCTAATTAGTAGACAAGGGGCTTATCTTCCATTTTTATTCAAAGTGTTAATGTGTCAAAGTATTTTGTTACACCGAAGAGTGGTGACATTTTGATCTAGGAAGGATGAAAATGAGATGCCTCAACTAGTATTGTATAGAAGCTGCCTTTTATGCTTTACAAAGTAAACAAGATACAATACCTATCTTCCCCTCAAACAAGCATACAGGCCATATGAATCTGTGGAGTATAATGTTAAGGAGATAATACATATATGAATGTTTTTGCTGAAGGAGTTTACAGGATATAGAATAGACCAAAATTGGTATTGTCATGGTTCTGTGACATTGAGTAGATGACATCAAAAAATGGAAAATATATCATTTGTGTTGTTGCAGGCACCAGTCACAGCAGATTTTTACAAAATTTGCAATATGAATTTCTTTGCCAGGAAATTCCAGCCATTGGTTCTTGCTAATCCTTTGTTTTTGTATTAATAATTTAATGCTCAGTGCTTTCTTCACCTGAAAACAATTTAACATAATATAATTAGGCCACCACAATATTAATATTTTTATTATTTTATCAGACCTGTAAAAAACTGACCACAAGAAAATTTCTCTATGCATAAAATCATTTTATAATTATCTTTTGTTTCCTCACCAATTTTTGCAATATTTTTAAAAAATTATGCACACCACAGCCCTACTCAGGATTCCAGTATAAGTTTCACCAAAGCGATGTGTTGTGGAAAGACATCCACAGTCCTAGGCATGACTCCCCAAATTATGCACCTAGAATTGTATCACTTGTTCAAGCCTTCATATTATACAAGTAATTCAGATGATGAATATAATTCAGATGATAAACAGAGGCCTTGCATAATGCTATTCTGGTTGTATCATACTCTAAATCATCACAACTTACCAAGCAATGCAATTTACTCTGCCAGTTTTCCTTTATTGGTATTTAATATTCTGGTCCATCTCTGAATCCAGAAGTAAATATTAAATTTACCTCTGCAAAACTTAAGGAAATATGAATAAGACTGGGTTGGCTGAGAGCCAAAGTGGATACATATTTTTCATAGACATCTCTGGACTGTAGTCAACTCTACAGAAAATCACAGATCATGATGTCACTTTAAGAGTATTTTTAAGCTGTAAGAAATAAGATTTCTGTAGTCATCTATGTGTCCTTCTGAATGAACTTTCTTCTTCTTACAAATAGTAGTGTTTTTATCATAAAACTCAGATAAAATGCTTGATGTGGGGTAGTTCTGGAGAATACTACAGTGCTTTCCACAATGGAGTCACCAACCAAAGTTCTCCCCCCCTCCCCCCCTCGCCCCCCCCCCCCCCCTTTTTTTTTTTTTTTTTTTTTTCCCCAATGGTAGGAAGCTTTCCTCTGGGGTGAGTTGCATTTCACTTTCAGGCCAGCTAAAATGCTGTTTTCTATTCTTGACAAAGTGCTAACACTTCCCTTGAGTCTCAGCCCCTTCTCTGCCTCCTCCCTGAGTCTTATCTGGTCTGGAAGGAGGTAGAGGAGGTAAATGTTCTCCATCTGCTGGAACAGCTTCACACCACTCCTCTTCTACCAGGCTGCACATTTTTTATGACCATGATACAGAGACAGGAGACAGACATTTTTCTCTGCAATGCTTTCTGTTTAATTAAAGGCCTATTGTGCTGTAGCTAACTCTGGTTTTTAAGGAGAGCTCTGTTTAAAATCAGGGTAATATGTTGTTACAATTCTAGAGAAGAACATTTGCAGAGAAATATTTTTTACCGGTTAAAATTTTTGTGGAATACCACAAAATACATAATAGATCCCTTAATCTCAGTGGCTATCTTGAAAACTTATTACTAATATATATATATAAATGTGTAAGTACTATTCATTTTTTTTTAAATGCTGGCATGTTGTAAAATTCTGTTTTCTTTTCATTTCAGGCTGTTGTAAATAAACTGAATCTGTACAGTAGGTTTTTGTCAGACTCCCAGAAAGACAATTTTATTTTATAGCACATCCTAGAATGACAGCCAGAAACTGTTCTGCACCACCTCAGTACAAACAAAATTAGCTTCTCACAATATTTTTGCAGATGTTAAAGGTCATTAATAGAATGAAACCAGATGACTAAAGCAATACATTTGGAATGATTGGGTTTTATTTTTCTCCCTGGTTTAAAGACACAGAGTCCTCTTTTCTTGACTACTTGGCTGCATTTCAACTGTTCTTTTTTTTATTATTTTTTTATTTTTTTTCTCTATATATATATTACTATGATTATTATTCATTTTTTTTTTTTTTTGGTTGCTATTTAATGGTTTCCAAAATCATAAAAGTGAAAGTAGCAGTAGGTTATGTATTTCTTGGATTATGCACCCTTACTTTTGTGAAAGATTTGGGATTTTTACAGAGATGAATATAATACTAACTGTTCAAACTACACATTCCTGGAACAATTGTCTTATCTCCACATTTTGATCAGGGTCTCACTTCTGCAATGATCGAGGGAAAGACAACTAGCAGATGCAAGAAAAGTCGTGTTTAAAATGCAATTATATCCAGGAATAAAAAGAAAACTACCCTTAGAAAGGAAGGTAGTTCTATAGATTTTGAAGTGCATTGTTAAAGTGAAAGCCAATGTTGGTAACAACTAAAAATTACTCTTTTTTTTTTTTTTTTCCTATAGAAAATCTGTCATAGCATGATTACTCTTTTATTGTCTATCTAGATCATATCTATGAATAGCCTTATTTCTCTTCTAATCTTATAATATTTCTACTATATCTGTATCTATACCCATAAGTTTAAATAGTATTTAGGCTATTTATATGCTACCAAAATGAACAATAGATAATGATTGTTTGCTTGTCAGTAGCCTTAAATGCTTTAAATGCCTTAAATGCTTCTAAAGACATACAGTATGTCAAGCCATTCAAAAAACTTTCAATATATTTTGAAAAGTGTGAAACAGACCATTATAAACGCTGGGGTAAGAATGCATGTATCCCTGTTTGGAGCATTTATAAAACAGGTATGAAGAGAGGTGAGGCTACATGACATGCACATGAATGGATGCTATCAGGACACAGCAAAAATGAAACAGCAAGAATGTGAATGAGTGATGGTGCAGATTTCACTGGTCAAGTAGAAGAGACAAAGGTGGATGAGACAGAGGCAACATTGCAGGGTCCAGACATCCAGTGGAAGGAAGTGGGATATTGTGATAAGGATGACTTAAGAAGCCTTTTCTTACTCTAAGAATGGTAAAACAACAAGAACGACAACCAAACAAAAGACAAAGAAAATAAAACCATAAAGAACTCTCTTATGGAGAATGCAGAGTACTAGCCAGAGAAAGAGATCAGTGGATTCTTATCTGGATTAGTGCAAATTCTAGAGAAAGACTCCATCTCTGTATCCAGGCAAAGAGAGAAGAGAGACTTTTTGAGATACTGAAGAGGAGAAGTGAGGTTTGAACATAAGCATGAAAGAAGTATCAAGCATAAATCCATTTATGAAACAAGATCACATATGTATTTGAAATAGTGCAGACTAGATTTTGGTGAACCAAAGTCAAGAAATCTCATTTTAATGTGGTCTATTTGAGATAATGTTGGGATATTGAGTTTTAAAGCCTAGGGATATAGCCAGAGAGGCTCAAGTGAATGACTAGTGACATGATTGGGCTCAGGGTAGTAAGACAGTAACTCACCAGAAAAGAACTACAGAACTGGTAGTCACATCTTGTTTCTGGATAGGTTAGAAAGGGGTGCTACAGAAAAGAAAAAGGAGAAAAGACTAAGAATGAAAAGCTTTGAAGAAGCTTTGAAAACCTGATCCAATTCAAATTAAGATCATTCAACGTATGAGAGGGAAATGCATAAGTTAATAATAAAAATGGAAAACAGTCTGGTGAAGCAGCAAAAGAAAAATAAAAAGCTAGAAATAATTCATTCTCTTTCTTGAGAATAAAGAGAACAAAATTCAATTTACCTGTTTAAAACAAACAAATAAATACACAAATAAATAAACAAATATTTTTTCCATGCCCAGTAACTGGAAAGTTGGCAGATAAGCAGTGGAAGGTTCAGGTACATTGAAATATCACAATATGGCAAAGTACATATTCTGTTTGTTACTAACCAATTGCTGTGAATTTTCTGGCACATACTATAGATGCTGGATAGTTTTGTTAGGAAATCATCCCAAAAGATGTTTATTTTTTTTTTTTTCTTTTTGCATTGTTTTATTTTATTCTTAGAATTTATTATTAGGATTTGTGCAATGCTTTTGTCTGAGTAGATCTGACAGACAGCTGGGGTGTCTGGCAAATACAGCAAGGATGAATAACTGAGGTGGATAGGGGGAAATCTTTAAAGGTTAATGCAAAATATATGCAGAACTTTTATGAGCTAGACCTTTTAAATATCATTGCTCTTTAAACAGTTATGGCATAGGAATACTTCCTACAGCAAGCATACAATGAAAAAAAACTTTCATATATTAAACTACTGGGTAATGTTCCCCAGTCTGTTAGAGATATGTATGGCAAGACCCAATAGCTTGTCTCACTCTCCTCAGAATGTATGTGGAGAGCTGGATGAGCTATACACACAATAATATCACCACAATTTCACAAGAACAAAATTATGTGGTCAGTTTCTCTTCTAGTTAAACAAATTTAGATGGATGAAAACCAAAACCAAGAGCTGTTAATTTTTATCACAGTATACAAATTACAGAGGGAATACCTCTAAATCACTGATATTGTTAACAGCTAAGCAATCTCTAAGGGCAGGATTAGACGAAAGACCCCTTTGAAAGCACTATTTTTCACAAGGGAAAATTGGTAGTAGTAACAGAGTGGATTTTCTTGTTGTTGAATCTCATGGAAAACTGTTTTACTTAAGTAAGAATGCTGTCAAATTTGCCTTGATCTACTGTAATATGTGTATAGACAGGCTTCTAGGAGCCATGCTTTTCTGGTAACAGTCTTAATCTTTTGCATTTACAGATCTAAAAGTACTTCCTTATGCAAAGTTCAACTGATTAATTTCTCAAGTACCTCAGTTAATATTTTCATGCCCATATTGCAGATCAGTTCAGTGCTGCATTCTGGTGTCACATGCCAAGGTCATGCACCAGCAGAAAAATCGGAATCCTAACTTCTTCTACAGACCACTAAATGGCAGCCTGTCCATGCAAAGTGCCCTGTAAGCAGAAAACCTACTGCATATAGTGCTAATAATGAGCCACAAGTCTAACTAAAAAGCCTGGATATTATAGCTGTATTTTCTTTACTTTGAATTATCAAAGTGAATCACCCATTCTTTTGATATAAAACTAACCTATCAGCTCTAAGAGGCATTGGCAAAAGCCTTCCATTGTAGTTTCTTTTAGAAAGTCCAATTTCAATTAAATATTAATATTTTTTACAATAGCTTTCCACTTGATTCCAAATGGGAGGGGGTCTCATAACTGTATTAACCTTTGGCTAATGTTAACTTGTGAAGTATATTCTTCAGCTGCCGAGCAATAATGTATGTGACTATAGGAAAGGCTTAATTCTGTCAAAAAGCAAGCATTTTAAATATTATTATTTGTTTGTCTGAACGTAATTCCTAGAATCAATAATGCACTAAAGCAAATATATCTAGAAACTATTGGGATGTAGACAGGCTTCATTTTACTCATTTTAAGTAATGCAGAAAATATATTGTATATCATTTTCCTTTATATTTAGATATATATTCACACACTGTATGTACACATTGGTTCTCTTTTAACATTTAGGGTTACTTAGCTAACAAATTAATTCTACACAATGAGCTCATGCTGCAAAACACCACGGAAAGGGAGTATTTACATATGCTAATGACTTCCAATTAAGAAACATGCAAATAATTGGGAGAAGGCAAAATTAAAACACTGTGCTAATAACCTGACAATTACAAAGAAAACTGTATTATGCAAGACTGCAAACATAATTGCTCACACAAGGTCTATTTGACTACAAGGGTACCTAAAACAACATATGTACCAAATTCTCACCTACTGCAGCCCTTGACAGCCCTTCTTTCTGGAGGACTACAGCCCTTTCAAGTGTAAGGTGAATTGCTGGGGTACCACATGGGGGTCAATGACAGGCATGATAAGTATTAGGTTAGGAAATTCATCACTATGATGATCTTTCAGAGTTCAGTCTTTGGTGTAAAACAGAAGTGGGACTGCAGTTGGTTTCTTGAGCTGCTGAACTAACATAAGCAAAGCAAAGCAACAGCAGCTGCTTGATGGCTTGTGGTGATTGACGATTTTCCCTTTCACAGAAAAAAAAAAATACACACAAAAATCACAGATTTTTCTTCCACCAAAAGATCATAATTTCACAACTTGGTTTAAATTCAAATTATGATGGACGGTGGAAATTTAAAATGTCTCAGTAGAAGTCACTTTGAAAATATAAATTCTGTTTTGAAATGTCAAAATGTTTCCTTCAACAATGTAAAATTTATTTTTGATTATGCCACAATTATTATATTTCTTAGGCCTGCAGTGTATTACTACTATAGATGATAATATCAGATAATTACTTAGCTATAAAATCTGTGCTATAAGTGAGGAAGTCACTCTTGTCTCTTCCAAGGGAAAAATTTCAGTGTTTTTGGAACAACAACAATAATGACAACAACAAAATATTAAAAGTGAAACAAACAAGCAAACAAAACTAAACAAAAAACAAACAACAAACCAAAGTGCTTTTTCTTATCTTACTTGGTTTTTAGCTTTATGTAAAATTGGAAAACATCTTTCTCAGCACAAACCATCTTCCAAAGAATGGTTGCCTTGACTCTCTGCCCTGTATTTTCTCATCTCTCAGACCCAATAATCTGTGGGAGCTCCACTTTTGCCCCACAAGCACTGAGGCAAGGACACTGACATAACAGAAATACAAGTACAAATTCTTGCATGAATTTGTGAACTGTGAGGGCTATAGATTCAAAAAAGGCTCACCTTTGCCAGCATACATCATTTTCTATGTATTGCTTGTACTACAAAAATTAAGGCAACTTTGCTGCTAACAGTAGAGGTGAACCTAAAGACAGGGAAAAGAGAAGATATATATATATATATTTTCTCTACCACTTCTTTTCTGATCTAGTTTTTATAGTTTGTGTTGATGACACTATTACATCTGTAAGGCTTTGTAGATATTTAGGACTTGATTACTTTAACGGATGAGACTCATCTTTCTCTGTGTTTATATTGTCAGATTCTAATCCTGCATCATATTTTATCTGCTAGTAAAATAACTTTTAAGTTCATAGCATATTCATACCATTTCCTCAGCAGGTCATTTCAAAAACTCTCCTTAATGATAATACTAATCATATAGAAATAGAATAGAATTTAGTTTTCCATATTACCTTTCACACCAGGAATTTCAAATGTATTTGCAATAGGTGATGATGATGGCAGTGGTGACTGTGACTGACATTCCAGCTGTCTGGCACTGTAGCTTGCACACCACTTTGAATGTTAAAACTTTTCTTTAGAGAGGGAACATTCGTTCCCAGATGATTTTTAAACATAGGAAATCACATATTATACTTTGTTTTGCGTGCTCTTGCACAAAGGTAGATACCAGAGTTAGGGGTCTTCTCTATAAAACTGTCCTAAAAACAATTGTGGATATTGCTATATAAGATATACAAGAGGCCAAAGGAGTAGAAGTAACATTATAAGACTGCCGTACTACAATCACACTACTATATAGGAGTCAGATTTGATGTGCCTTTAATATGTATGCTTACAACCATACCTCTGGCACCTCCTCTGATAGATGAAAAAGATATTGAAAGACAATACTAGTTTACATCACAACCTTTGCCTGGTAAACAGCTGTTGGCATTGCTTGATGTTTTGGTCATTGAAAAACAAACCTGCCCTGAATTAATGATGGGCAGTCTTCAAAAGGTTCAGAGTTCTGGTCTGATTCCGATAAACTTATTCAAAGCTTATTCAATCCTCAAGTCTGCAAAACTGAGCTGGAAATTTTACAGGAGCATGCTTTCTGATGAGATTTAATGTACTTCTTTTTCCAGATGAAATTACTGCAAGCACAGACTCTTACACTGAATTTATACACTTTTATCTGCTTAGAACAAAGAAAATATTTCAGAACACTGCATGAGTGACTGATTTTAACTATCCAAACTGCTACTACCATCCTGTCAGGGAAGAAACCATATGTCTTATGGATCTGATCAAAATTAATCAGCAGATTTGGAGCAATAAAGCTCACAGCTGACAAAAAAAAAATATAGAGACCAAGAAATACTCATAAAACAACAACAACAAAACACTTTGATAGTTATTTTGTGTTTACTAGTAAAAGTGCAAAAACTTCTTGGTCTTTTATTTACCCAATTGTGAACAGCAAATATGAATTTAGAAAGTCCTAAGTCCCTCATCCACTTGGGGAAGAGGGTTTGTTTAGGTGTATAGAGCAACAGCTTGAGAGTCAGGAAGCTCAGTCTCTAATCATCCCTCTGCTTGACTACACTCCTTGTTTCCAGCTCTTCTCAGAATTTGCCTTCTCTGCCGTCCAGAGAGATGACTGCAGCTTTTGACTCTGGCTTGGGTACCTCTAAATCATTCTGGATACGGTTATTATGTCATCAGGAATGCAGTCACGTCACCGCGGGCTCACAGATGTATGAGGCCCTGAGCAAGTACTCAGCAAGTTAATGTTGATGTTCCTGAGGCTACAGCAGCCAACATCTACATTTGCGTGCAAACCTCTCCCACACTACCGTGTGACATTAAACGAGCCTTTTATCCACATAAATAAGCTGTTAGCTGTCATACGGCAAGAAGGGTTATGCATATGTATGCTTGGCTATTTGGTAGAGTTTGCGTAAGAAAAGCACTTGGTCTTTTTGGAAATTTTGGAAGGGCTTGATTCAAGCCCTATGACGCCAGTGGGAGCCTTTCCAGAAGCCCATGGTATCACTGCTGGAAGAGCTCTGTGTCAACAGCCAGTTTTGTCAGCGGCTTGAGTTGCTGCTTGAGGCAGGTTTCTCTTCTAATTGTAACCAAGGGGTGATTCAATTTCTAAAAGGAAAACATTGTCACTTTTTTTTTTTTTTTTTGCTAAAGGGATGTTTCTGTCATATATTGGGTATGGGTCAACTTTTATAGGCTTAGCTGATCTGAGTATAGCTATCAGAATGTTTATTCCTGTTAGAAATTTCCTTCTTTCCTTTCTTTTATCTTCTTTTCCCTTTTCCTCCCTACAATATAAAAGTTTTATTTTATTCCATTCCAATTTATTTGTCTTTTTTCCTTTTCTCTCATTTTTGACTTCCCAATATTTTTTCCAGGTCTTAAATGGAATGTGAACTCTACAAAGTGTTGTTTCAAATTCACTGTGTTCAACCACATTTAGACTTAGGTAATCTTGCCAGTCCACCCCCCATCACATTGCACTTACCATCGGACAAGCTGGAAGAGTAGGCAACATGAGCAACTGAAAACAGAGCGCTTAAGCACAGTGTTGTACAAATTATTGTTTTCATACCGCATATTTTTAAGAAAAAAATAATTAAGTGTTACTTCCAAGTTTCCATCACAGATACACATCTGAGTGGAAAATACGGAATCAAAGGAAGGTGTCAAAATCCATTGTTTAACCTTTTCTTTCCATGTAGTGGCTTACTGATGTAGGAAAGTAGATGTGCATGGTGTTTAACAGGCAGACAGGGGAGAAACAACATGAACCAAAGGATTTGCAATCTGTGGACCAGCTGTGTGATTAGAGCTGGTTGAAGAAATCTCTATAGCCATGCAGAGTCTTATGGTGCCAGCTGTGCTGCCTACAGAGCACAGGCATTTGATTTCAGCATTTGAGACAAAGAAGACAAATTGTAAATGGAAGATGTAGTGCATGGATGTCACTAAATGTAGCAATTTTAAAGGCTTGTGAGTGTAGGTAAACATATAACCAGGTATCAGACATATGCCAGGTTGTTGGAGAAAACACAGCCACACTCATTAGTTTCAAATGTTTTCATTTCTTTGATTATTTCCTTATTTTTTTTTTTTTAATATTCTCATAATTATTCTTTTTTTTTCCCCACTTAAAAGGAAGCTGAATGAAAGGATGGTGATGTGTAGGAGAGTGGAGGCTGGCAGATTGTGTTCGGCCTCCTCCACATTCCCTTATTAGTTTAGGCAGACACATTAGTTCACATTATGAGAAACAGATGAGAAACTGTTAAAACATACATTATGAGAAACATTAGGAGAAGCTGCTAAGCATACATCTAAATAATGCTAAACCAGCAGCGACTCCAGCTGAGGACCAGCTGACTCACCAAGCTCTGTAAATCTAACCTTCACAGCACTCACACAGTATGCATATTCCTACTAACCATCAGACAGGTTGAGTTGTAATGCTGAGTAATCATTGCATAAACCCTGAGTGGAAGAGATGAAAGAGGGCAAAACACAGAGGTAGTATCACTTCAGTGAAAGGAATTGATGACAGCATATATTTTGTCGATGCTACACATATTCTTCAGCACAACTTACAACTTTCAACAAGTCCAGACATCTTATTGAGTGTGTTACATCACATTTCCATAAGCTTTTATTTCCCTTCAGTTTTCTTCTCATGTTGCAGAAAGGTCAATTTATGCTCTGTGCAAAACAACCAGCTAAAATGTGCTGAGTGTAATGAAGTTCTAAGGAGATAAAAAAAGATCTATTTCATAGAAAATTGTCTACAGAAAATTATCTATGTCTTGGCTGAAATTTTACAATAAGTACTTATGATTGCACAACTTGCCTTTGTTTTGTGCTGGCCCATGGAAAATATCAACGGGACTTGTGTGATATTCAGCTCTACCAATATTTTGACTATTTCAGTTAACATGGTTTGATGATCAGTCCTTAACTGAAAGGAAAACTGCAGTGTCTGTGTGAGATGAGGTCACTCCATGTCACCCAGAATGGTTTTTCCATATAATTCTTTTCTAACACTGGGATTTAACATCAGCATCTCCAACTCTCTTAGTATCATACATATCATAGTAACATTATCATAATAATTTTCACTATTCTTTCAAGATTTCTTTCAAAAACAAGACTTTTTTTTTCTTCACATAGGTGTCTTCATGCCAACAACCTGATTTATAGGAAAAGTCTTGCAAGACAGACTTACAGTTTGTTCTTTTGATATTGCACAAAAAATAATGAATGATTTATTTATTTTTTAAGGAGGATGCATGCCCTTTTTAGATATTTAGGTTGTGATTATATGAAAACCATTGCCAAAAATACTAAAATGCTATGTAAGATATAGCATTTTCCTTGTAAAGCAAGAATAAATATAAATACAAAATAAAACAAAACTTAATTATTGCCTCTGGTAGCAAATGTTGGGTTTTTAATAATTACTAAAGAAAGACAAATCATTGCTAATAAATAATGTACACTATGTAGTACACAAGTCCCCTAAGAGGATCACAATAATTTTGAGTGTACATGTTTGCATGTGAAGACAGATACATTCCTGTTCCAAAGCAACCAGAATTAGAAAGCAATGTGGGGTCATCATTCTCCTGTTTTTGGCTCTTCCTTCCTTTTAAGCCCATCTGGCTATGTCCCTGCACCTGGCACCTCACCAGCTCATCTGCCTGCCAGTGCTTACCTATACAAGGCTTTGTGGCAGTCTGCCATCTCTCTGTCTTGCAAACTTTTCAATTTTTGCCATGTTATGCCTTGATTTCACAGCCCTTTAAATTTCTCTTAAGATCTTCCTGCTTTCTGCTTGTGCTGGTAGAGCTTTTTTACTGCATCCAGCCTTTGTTTCCAGCCTGTAGCCTGGTTCTGTTATTGGTTTCACAGCTTTGCGCTAGATGCAATACGTTGCGCTCCAAAACAAAACATGTTGCTTAAGGCCAACTTCAGTTAACATAAATGTGCTGCTGTTTAACATAAATGTGCCACATTCTTTAACCAGAGATTCCTCTCCTGTTATGCTTAGATCTCTTAAATCCCTTGGTATGTCTCCATGGATAGATGAAGTCTATTATTTTCTTTTTCTTCATTAAGGCTTAAAAACATAGCATAAACTGGCATTTGTTGCTAAGTGTCTAAAGCATATTGTACATCAAATTACAGGTGATTGCAGAATGCTTTTCCAACTACATTTTTAAAAAATTCAACCCAACTTATGTGAAAAGTTGTGGTTTAAAGACAGCAGGCAGCTCAGCCCCACACAGCTGCTTGCTCACTCTCTCAGGTGGCATGAAGTAGAGCATCAGAGAGGTAAAAGTTTGAGAACTCTTGGGTTGGAGTAAAGAGTTTACAAGGCAAAGCAAAAGCCGTGCACAAGCAAATTCAAACCAGGAATCCATTCACTGCTTCCCATCCACAGGCAGGGGTTTAGCCACATCCAGGAGGTCAGGGATCTTCACATGTAGTAGTTTCTTGGGAAGACAAAGACCATCACTCCAAATATTCCCCCATCCTTTACCCCAGCTTTTATTGCTGGGCATGATGCCCTATGGTAAGGAACATCCCTGTGACCAGCCTGGGCAAGCTGCCCTAGCTGTGTCCTCTTCCAGCTCCTGGTGCACCCCCAGCCTCCTCTCTGACAGGGCAGCATGAGGAGCTGGAAAGGCCTTGGCTCTGTGTGAGCACTGCTCTGCAACAGCTAAAAACATCAGCATGTTATCACCACTATTTTCCTCAAAAATCCAAAGCAAAACATTACATGAGCCTCTATGAAGAAAATTAACTCTATCCCAGCCAAAACCATGACAAAGGTGGAAGTAGACTATTAGCATTGCTCCAGAAGTTTTCCTTCACATTTCAAATGGATTTACTCCAGACATGCTTGTATCTCTTTGGCATCAATGACATAAATGTAATTAAAAACCAAATTTGAAATTTCCACACAAAAATATTTCTACCAACTATAGTTGCATGTATTAGGGATAAAGGCAAAGACATGTGATACATTAAATAAGTGATGACTTGCTAACATTGATGAAATCGAGGTTATTAAACAATGAATAACTGCAGAAAACTTCCTATGTTTGATCTGCAGTTAAACAAATGTAACCAAAAATGTCGTTGGTTAATTTTGAACAACAAATCTACTTGAATGAGGAAAACTTTTATTTGCTTGCAGACGCTGCATAAACAGAATTTGAGGTTAAGCAGATTAGATAAATAATTCCTTGTGAATTATTTGCTAAGCAATAATACAGCTTCACTTTTTCCTATTGTTGTTACCTTTAACATTACCTCCTTTTTACCCTTCTCAATTCTTCTGCAGAGAGACAAAATTGATAGCTATATAGGAGGAGTAGCTGACAGCTTAATGAACTATTATTAGGGTCTCAGGCATATTTTCCAACAGTTGTTCATGAAGAGATGGGTGGTATAATCCACAGCACTGTTTAAGTGGAGCCTCTTTTGTCAGCGCCTGCTATTAGAGAGCATAGCACTCAGTTGGACTAGAGTGTTTGCATCTCTTTTAAGCAAATTTCCAGTTGTAGGTGGTGGCTGAAAGCAAGCTGCAGCACCAGTGGGACCTCTCTTTCTGTCTCAGCGGATACAGAGAAGCCATGCACTGTTCAGAGGAAATAAACATTGGCTGTGTTTTGGGCAGATTTTGTTGTTGTTGTTGTTTTTTGAAGTGAAATAGGGTCTTAAAATTATTTCTCTATTTTAAAAATAAGGAAAATAAAAGGAAAAAAAAGCAAATATTGAGAGGGACTCAGAGTTTATCTTAGAAACTCCAGCCTGTACTATACCTTTGAAAGGTTAAGGAATGAGGGAAATCGAGATTTGTCTAGTGTACTAAGCCACAGTCAGTAAGAGCTTGGTTTTAAGAACTGTGAAGTATAGATTTTTTTTTTTTTTTATTTTTTTCAGTTAAACCAGGTAGTTAAAGAGAGTTTCGTGAGTAATTGTGAATGCAATTATCCAAATTGTAAACTAAAAGAGTAGACACTGCTTTTCTCTTATATAAACACATCTAATCCTCTTTGCTGAGTAGACTGATTTACAATATTGTCCTGGTTTGGTGGCACTAATGGAAGTTGAGTGTTGTCAGTACTGCAGCCTGTTACCCGGTACAATTACCAAGGATAATTTTTACTATATTATTTATCTTGGTCAAGTTAATTTTGTCATTTCTGCTAAGACCCTCAGGACAACCTAAAATCAATAACCTCTGTAGTTGTAAGTGAGGTCCATGTGAAATTTTTATAATAAATTTCACAGAATCACAGAATTGTAGGGGTTGGAAGGGACCTCGAAAGATAATTGGGTCCAACCCCCCTGCCAAAACAGGTTCCTTGGAGCAGGCTACCCAGGTAGGCGTCCAGACGGGCCTTGAATATCTCCAGAGAAGGAGACTCCACAACCTCCCTTGGCAGCCTGTTCCAGTGCTCCATCACCCTCACCGTGAAGCCGTGAAGTTCTTTCGCACGTTGGTGCGGAACTTCCTGTGCTCCATCTTGTGGCCATTACCCCTGGTCCTGTCCCCACAAACCACTGAAAAGAGGTTGGCCAAATCCCTCTGTCTCCCACACTTCAGGTATTTATAAACATTGATAAGATCCCCTCTCAATATTCTTTTATTCTTTTCTCCAGGCTGAACAGACCCAGGTCTCTCAGCCTTTCTTCATAAGGAAGATGCTCCAGGCCCCGCATCATCTTTGTGGCCCTCTGCTGGACTCTTTCCAGGAGATCCCTGTCTTTTTTGTACCAGGAGCCCAGAACTGGACACAGTACTGCAGGTGAGGCCTGACCAGGGCAGAGTAGAGGGGGAAGATCACCTCCCTTGACCTGCTGGCCACACTCCTTTTAATGCACACCAGGCCCTCATTGGCCCTCTTGGCCACCAGGGCACACTGCTGGCTCATGGTCAACCTGTCGTCCACCAAGACCCCCAGGGCCTTCTCAGAGCTCCACTCCAGTAGGTGGTCCCCCAGCCTGTACTGATGCATGCGGTTGTTCCTTCCCAGGTGCAGGACTCTACACCTGCTCTTATTAAACCAAACCTGGTTTCTTCCTGCCCATCTCTCCAGCCAGTCCAGGTCTCGCTGAATGGCAGCACAGCCTTCTGGCGTGTCAGCCACTCCTCTCAGCTTTGTGTCATCGGCATACTTGCTGAGGGCAGGCACTATTCCCTCATCAAGGTTGTCGATGAAGATGTTGAAAAAAACTGGACCCAGCAGCGACCCCTGGGGACTGCTAGTCACAGGAAAATTTGAAATTTTTTCATTTAAGGCAAAGACAATTTCTCTAGAAAGAAAAAAAACTATGTATTTTTTTGCCTTACTTAAAGGTCGTATATTAATACATGGAGGGTACTCAACAGAAGGACTCTGAGAGATGATCTGCATTGATTTTGGCAAGGTGGAACTTGATAGTCACAATTACCCTGTGGATTTTTTAATGTATCTACAATCAAGGGCAATCAGACTTCCAAAGATGATTGTCAAAATTAGCAGCATAAAAGAATTTGGTGCAGGTACTTGCTAAGGAACCTTTTCAACTGCAGCAAAGAAAATAGCACTGAGCTACATGATCACCTTACATCTTGTGAGCTTTAGTTAAAGCAACCAGTATTATCTATAATTCAAGTTAGCAGTAAATTTTACTTTGTTTGCATTCAAATAAGTCTATTTTACTAATTAATGTAATAATTAATTTTGTAAAAGGCAAACTGTAGACATTTTATATAGTATCTTCCTAAGCCCAGTGCTTGTGCTTTGGGGTAATGAGCAATGTTATTGTATTATTTCCTACATGGCATCCCTAGGAAGAATGCTTACAATAAAATGTCTTATTTGTTCCTCCTGTAAGAGAACATCACTGCACTTTTCTTGGATTAGGAATAAAATCAAAATAAATACAATGTATGGATGTCACAAGAAATGTCATCCTGCCAAAATATAAGTTAATATTGCAGCATCACAGTGATCAAGTTGTCAGTTTGTATGAAACAGTGCTTCATATAAAAGGCACTGTTTGGAAATAACACTGTACCAATTATAAAAGACAGAATCAGAGTCCTGTCATTTCATGATTTGAAATATTCATGCCTTAACTCAAGAACATGAAGAAATGCTGGCTGGTGCAGCAACAATTAAGACTCCAAATGCAGACAGCACTTAGGAAAGAAAATGTTAAGATGTACCATATTTCATCAAGATTGATATATACAAAATATTTGACAACAGTGCCTTGGAAGGGATTAAATGGACAGTATTGTCATTTGTATAGCCAAATAGAGTACCAGGATGTTTTTATTGACAAAACATCCCTTTTACTTTTGTTTCCCCAAACAAAAGGTTTCCTTACCTAATTTTGTTCTTTTTAATGTCATCCAAACCAGTGCTGAGGAATTTAGATTACTGTTATTATTATTACTTTTTTTAAAAGTTTTTTGACAACATCAGAAAAATATGACACGTGGTTTAACTAGGAGTCCTAAGTGTTTTGTGTGCACAGAGAAGTTGAAAGTATTACTGGAAAATTAATAATCCTAATTCATGGTGCAGTGTCTCTCTCAACTTTGCAATGTTATTTACTTTAATTCCAATAATATATTCCCTATTCAGCAAAACAGTATTAGAGAAATACAGAAGGGAAGTTTTACCTTAATTTTCTCTTGTGTCAGTGTTTCATTTCAACTTTCATTAATACTACTGAGCTTTGGTATGTGTTGAGGGACTATTTTTGCAAGCCTCTTGGGAGATGGAAAATCATTTTTAATCTCATTTTACATCAAAATCCTGATTCATTGAGAAGCTGAGATACTTGCCTTATGTTACATAAAAGTGACCAAATCCAGTAAAATATGTAACAATGTGAACAAGTACACGAACACTGAAGTCAAAGTCAAATCTGAATCTTAACAACTGATCACCAGGAAATATAAAATGTCTTTGAGATGTTTGGGATTTTCAGAAATCCCAGTGGTTGTAGCTGGTTATCATATTGATGTTCAAAATATTTACATGAAATTTTAAAAATGTGTTTTCATGACCAAAGACAGTTCCACCTGAATGGGTTAGAAAGACAATTTAAGTATAAAGGCAGTATGGAAGTAAGCCAAATTTATCTCACCTAATAATTTTATATACTGGGTTATGAATAGGTTTTCTTGTAATTTTGTCTTCAAACTTAGATGCAGTACTGCTGATCTGATTATAAGATGACAAGGCTTAACGGAGTTAAATTGGGCCAAGAAGGAGGCACTGTGAAGGTCTACAAAAACTGCTCTTGGCCCTCATGTCCCAGAACATCTTCAATACTTCTTCAATGTTTTATCTTAAATATGTTCAGCTTTGCAAATATGTAATGGTTTTGGCTGGGATTGAGTTAATTTCCTTCATGGAATCTCATGTAATGCTGTGCTTTGGATTTTTGAGGAAAACAATGTTGATAACAAATTTGTATTTCAGTTGTTGCAGAGCAGTACCTACACAGAGCCAAGGCCTTTCCAGCCCCTCCTCATCATGACAATGAGGAGTCTGGGGTTGCACCAGGAGCTGGGAGGGGACACAGCCAGGACAGAGCTGGCCCAGGCTGGACAAAGGGATGTTCCATACCATATATATATATATTTATATATATATAATGTGCCTATCACCATATTGATAAATACTCTTTGGAACCGCTCTGATGGCAGGGGTAAGAACAGGAGTTGGCCCGTTAGTACCTCAGCACTTCTGTTTCCAAACAATTAAAATATATATATATATATATATATTGGCAATAAAAGCTGGGGTAAAGGAGGAAGGAAGGGACATGCGTAGTGATGGTGTTTCTCTTCCCAAGAAACCATTACATGTGATAATCCCTGACCTCCTGGAAGTGGCTGAACACCTGCCTGCTGATGGGAAGCAGCAAATGGATGTCTTGCTTTTCTTTGCTTGCATGTGCGGCTTTTGCTTTACCTAGTGAACTGTCCTTATTTCAACCCACAAGTTCTCACACTTTCACCTCTGATTCTCTCCTTTGTCTCACCTGGGGAAAGTGAGCAAGTGGCTGTGTGGCACTGGGCTGCCTGCTTGTGTTAAACCACAACAAAAGGTGAAATATTTTGTTCTGGGCTCTACTGCACTACATAAAAATACCAAGATTCACATGGTAGTCAATGTATTTTCTTTATTTTTTTGAGTAGTACTTTGTATCTATACAAAGTAATAGTGTAATCTGTATCTAAGCTTGTCTTCAGTAATGCTTTTACATGGTCTTTCAGGATCATGAGACAACACTACTCAACATTTATGTCTATAAGTCAATGGATAGATCTTGGTATCTATTCCACCTCTATGTTTAGTTTATCTACATAGCAATCAAAATGTCTCAGACCTACAGCAAATATTCAGAAGTCACAACAAGGAGGCCAGGAAAGAAGACAATATTTTATGAGAGTAAATAATTCAAGTGTGATAAGTGTCACCTGACAAAACTGGTTTGGATTTGCTTTTTCTGTGTTATCTGACAATCTTCCTGCAGATATCTGTTATTTTAGGCTTTTCATTTAAAGACAAACAATGAAGAAAATTTAGTAGTTTAATTCTTTGCCTCTACTGGCACTACAGCAATAATGTAGTCCTGCCCTGCTGTAGACATGTAGCTTCTATTTTACGGCTATCAAATAGTTGTGAGTTTTTAAGAAAATCTTTTTTTTTTTTTTTTTTCCTTAGCTGATACTCAATGGAACAGTAGTTTCATCTACTTGAAGAGGTTCTTATAAATGGGAAAAAATCAGAACAGGAATATTTACATTTAATTAATTAATTATTTTATTTTGCAGGCTTTATGTGGTTTTTATGTTTTCATATAATATAGTCTGTGTGGTATATATTTAAATATTTTTCATAACTGTATTTAAGAATTTTTTTTTTCTATCTGATCTACCAAAATTATTAGATTATTGGGTGTTATTGGCTGAATATTCTTAAAATTAAAATACATATATGCTCAAGGTCATTGTAGATATTAATGATGTTTTTTTATATTATATCTGACTCTAGTGCTAGCACTATATTGGAAGGAAAGGTGTACTCAGTACCTCATTGTGGCATTTTGAGATGTTGCTTCCTTTTAGTCTGTTTTTGGACTCTGTCAGATAGTAATGCAGTCTGTGAAGGCAAAAATAGATTTGCAAGGAGGCAAAATTGTTGGGCTTGGGCCCTTGAACACTGACTGCCAGCATAGATCTGCAGACTAAAGCATGCAATTATCAGGTTAGTATTATCACCCCTTGCCTGTAAATATCAAAATGAATCTCTAGTGTGTGACCTATAGCAATTTAATCTGAAGGCAAGTGTTATGTTCCTTTGTTCTTATTTAATGTCTGTGTCTCATATGCATACCCTCTCATCACATGACTACGGTTATATACCCTTTACATTAGAAATTATGGTCCAAGTGAAACCCTGAAACATCTTCAGGAGACATCTTCTTTTGTCTCATTTTTGAGAAGTTTCCTTCTATTTTCAGAATTCTGGCTTCAAAATTACCCAGGAATATCTGTGTGTTTCTGACCACATTTGGCAATGGTGGTAGTGATGGAAAGAGGAGCCCACTGATCACTGTCTAAATTCAGATGGTTGATAAATGTTAGAAGTACACTACCTCTTACCTTGGCAATCTCCTCCGTGGAAATCTTATCAGGAAATTATTAAGCCAAACCTCCACCGTTCTTTTTTATTATTATTTTATTTTTATTTTTATTTTATTTTATTTTATTTCAGAAACTAAGCCCTAAACCTATGTTTCATACATACCTTTAAAATATTAATGCAGACTGTAAAACCCTACAAGGTGAGTTTTGCTAAGGTGCTTTCACACATTTTGTATATTGCTGTAGATCAGACTAAACATTGACGGCTGGCTGCATTACCCAGAAAAATTGCCATTTGATCAGACAGGCTTGGCTGAAGCCTTATTGTAATTATAGAATGATTACATGACAATATTATTAGGAAGAAGTAGAAACCATTGATTTATTTAGCACTTCATTGAGCTTTATCCAAGTTAGAATCAGATGTGCAATAACTCACTATAACACCACTGGAGACGTAGGCAGACCTACTTTTGTCCAATTGTTCTGCCAAGGAATAGAATTCCTATTTGAAATGGAATGAAATAAAATGTAAAATGTAAAAGTAGGTTAAAAAATGGCTGATGTCTTTCTTGTCTTGTCAGATTTCCAGAGCTTTTTCAAAGTCTTTTGAATCTCTCTCCCTCCCTCCTGATTAGTTCGCCTGTTTTTCATCCTTTTACTCAGCCTTGGTCTTGCCATAAGTAATAATTCAACTCATTCTCTGTCAAAGTATGTAGGACTAACTGCATATAACTCAGTGCAAACTTATCATAGGAACTGGGCACAAGAGTCAGCTAGAAATTCTGCAAGTTAATATGTAAGTTGAGCTCACGTGGCTTTGTCCTAGATACAGAACTAATCCTAAGATGCTTCTTGAAGCTACAAAGATGGTCAATTCAGCTGGCAACACTTCTTTCTTTAAGCCAGGAAGTTAGATCTGCTTTTGCTGGTCTTTGTAGTGGAAATAACATGATTCTCTGCTAAAATAGAAAATATGGACGAGCATGGCATAGGAGGACTTCTGAAGAGGAACACAGCAAGCAAGGGCACAGGTTATCAAAGCAGGTTATCAGGTCTCTTTATGCTTGGAAGGGAGGGAATCCTCAGATATGTGATTTACTCAGACATTTCCAGTTTGTGCTGATCTTTCACAGCTTCAGTGACCAGTTACTTATGGCTGCGCTCATGATTTGAATGTGAGGACGTAAAGAGAAAAATTTGTCTGCTCCAAAAATTTCCACATCCTTCGAAACAGTGTTCTTTTATTCCTAACAGTAAGTTAAAGGAACAAAGATGAATATAGTCTCACATGCTCAGATGAAAATTCACCTGAGCTGGGGCGCAGCACTAAATAGCTTTATCACAGAGACTGATCAGCCTGTGGGCTGGGGATGGTCTTCATCATGATGAGTCAAAGGGAACAGATTTCTGGAGCATCTTACTGGCTGGGGCAGTCACTACCAAGGGATATAGGAGTCATTATGGGATACAGGAAAAGGCACTTTGAGATTGCAGAAGAGGTGCTAATGCCTATTTAGGGGAGTAACTAAAGGCAGGGAAAGGGAGGGATCTAAATAGTTTGGGACAAAAACAAGCATGGGAAATGAGTAAAAAGGGGATAAAAGGGGCCTGGTTCTGTGTGAACAGGTTTCTGGTCAGTACACTTGCCTGGCCATGCCCTGCTCTTGATTAGTCCTGTCTGTCCTGTATTCTGATTAAACTTTATTTCTAAGTACTTTCCTGAGTGAGGGACTCTCTGTGTGTATGTGTGTACGTGGAGTCATGAGTGCCAGCAAACAGTCAGATCACAGATCGAAGGATCCATGTGTTCATAGTACCGGCAAAGGGAGCAAAGCGAGGGACCATAGTACCAGCAAATGGAGGGACCAGAATGAGTGGACAAAAGTGTCATCAACTTGGCTGGGACATTGGGTCATGTGGGCTCACATGTCTATATTGCCAGAAACTGGAAAAGGTGAACGTTTGTAGGCCAGGGAGTGACTGATAGCAGGTGTCAAGCAGGACTAGGGGTGTATGACAGGGTCTGTACCAGCAGCTGGATCAGGGCTGCAGACCCTGGTGCTTGAATACCCAGGTGTCAGCAACTGGGGCAGCTGCTGAGTAGACTGAGTCTAGCTGCTGGAGGTATCCACACTGTACATATGTGTATATATATACAGACATATGAACATACATATACATATGTATGTTCATATATGTATATAAATATACGTAAACACAAATATTTGCCACTTATGGACCTTCATTCTGCCCAGCCAAGGTGCTGTTTTTGCTTGTGTGAGTACTCTGTGAGTCTAGCAGTGTTGATCTGTGTGGCTGGCCATGTAGATTTGGACGTATGCAGTGTCCAAATGTGTGTGTGTGCACCTACTACACGTGCCCAGCCATGTTGTTGGTTGGACTTGGGGGCATGCAGCTGCAGTGGCCTCACCTGTGCTGGGCTGCCAGATCTGGTAACTCCTAACAAGTAGTACCTCGGTAATATGTAGGCTTTGTTGCAGCCCTCAGTGGGAAAGGGAATTTTGCTATTAGTAGACTAAGACATAGTATCATACTTTGAAACAATCGGTCAAGAAATATTTAACAGTAATGGAGAATAAACATTAATAATAAAAGTGTTATTTAACATCTAAATAAAAATGATTTAAAAAAGTCAGTAGCAATAAATAAATAAAAAAAAAAGAAAATACACATAAACTTTAAGTAAGTAGGTTGAAGGGACATATGTTAATATCCATGCCAAATATTTCAATAGCAAGAAAATGTAAGCATACCGTCAATGGGGAAAAGTCTACATATCATTTAAGTACTACTTACTTTTTCATTGGAACATACAAGCAAGTATCTATTAAAGTTGCCAACTTCCACTTTGAAGCAATTTCAGTTGCACTTGTGAGACAATGATCAACTTAACCTTTATAAACTTAACTTCTTAATTGCAAAATATAAAAGATTTATTTTTATTTTTATTTTTTAATAATTACATTCTTTATCCATATGTGTAGATCATGTTTTCTGCAATTGGAAAATAAAAAACACATGCTTAGTACTTAAAAGTGAAACAAAAATGACCTGGCTTACTACACACTTCTCAGCTCAACATTACTTTATTCCAGCTGTTGAAATAAGTTTTGAAGAAGAGAGTTGTTTAGTAATAAGTAGTGATGAGCTTACAATGAAATACAAATTTACCAAAGATATATTGTGTCATCTTTCTCTTTTTAGATGGCAGTGTTTTCCAATAGGAAACGGGAAAGTATCTATGCAGTAAAATATCTGACGTGGTAAAAAAAGGGAAATTATTATTTATATTGCAGTAGGCAGAGTAGAAAATCATTGAACAGCTAAGGAGCTAGCTATAGGAAGGATGACAGCAGACTGCTGGTGAAAAGAAAACTTTGGACAGAAGGAAATTATTGATAGAAGCCCCTCCCAGTTATTGCTAGGAGCAATGTTATAAAAAATTTCAGTGGTGACTTTGGCATGGAGAATAAGAGGTGGCTGATGAAGTCTGCTACTGGCAAAGGGAAGTGTCAGAAAGAACTGGAGCATCTCCAGTATTTGAATTGTAGCAATGGGATAAAACTCAATATGAAGTGGAACCTTGTGGACTTAAAAACTTCAGCCACTAAGAAATGGGAAATGACATGTGGTAAAGATTGCTGGAAGGAATGGATGAATTACTTTGCCATCGGATTTTTCTCAGTTGCCAAAATGGCATGACATAAACCAAAAAATCAAATAAATAGAACAAATTCAATTGTAAAATTTGGTACTGGAACTATTTCCAGTGGGAAAACAAACAAACAAACCTGTCAGCGAAGCTGTACAAGGCACTGATGGCACCAGGTCTAGCATATAATTTTTTTTTTTTTTTTTTTTTTTTTTTTTTTTTTTTAGCCCAGAAGTTGTCAGGCAATTGGTCTCAGTTATCTTTTTATGTTCCTTTCAACTGAACTTTTCTATTCCATTCCATTCTACTCTATTTTTGATCTTCAGCAAAACGTAATAAATAGGAAGGCCCTGCAGAGGGACCTGGACATGTTGGATCAATGGGCAGAGGCCAGTGGGATGAGGTTCAACATAGCTAAGAACTGGGTCCTGCACTTTTACCACAACAACCCCATGCAGTGCTACAGGATTGGGGTAGAATGGCTCAAAAGCTGTGCAGAGAAAAAGGATCTAGGGGTGCTGACTGATGTTAGCCTGAACATGATCTGGCAGTGTGCCCAGGTGGCCAAGAAGGCCAATGGCATCCGGGTTTTTACCAGGAATAGTGTAGCCAGCAAGACCAGGGAGGTGATTGTCCCCCTGTACTCTGCTCTGGTGAGGCTGCACCTCGAGTACCATGTTCAGGTTTGGGCCCCTCAATGCCAGAAAGATATCAAGGCCCTGGAGTATGTCCAGAGAAGAGCTATGAAGCTGTTGAAGGGCCTGGAACACAAGTCCTATTAGGAGCGCCTGAGGGAACTGGAATTGTTTAGTCTGGAGAAGAGGAGGCTCAGTGGGGACCTTATTGCTTTCTACAATCACATGAAAGGAAGTTGTGGGGAGCTGGGGTCAGCCTCTTCTCACAGATAACTAGTGATAGGACTAGAGGGCATTGCCTCAACTTGCATCAGGGGAGGTTTGGGTTAGAAATTAGGAGAAATTTCTTCTTAGAAATGGTAGTCAGGCACTGGAATGGGTTGCCCAGGGAAGTGGTGGTGGTACTGTCCCTGGGGGTGTTTAAGAAAAGGTTGGATGTGGTGCTTAGGGACATAGTTTAGTGGGTGAAATTGGTAGCAGGGTGATGGTTGGACCAGATGATCCTGGAGGTCTTTTCCAACCTTAATGATTCTATGATTCTATGAAAGGTACAGAGGACAGCTATTAGGGCAATAAAAGGAACATTTTTTTCTTGGAAGTTAAGGTTTTTCATAGGAGTCTGTGTTGCTTTAAAACTTGTATGAAAGTGGATTGGAATGTTGAGCAAAATGAACAACAAATACTGTTGAGATTATAGGACAATTTAGTACATTCTTTTTACCTTCTTCATATTGAACTAACTCTGGTGCAGACTGTAAAGTATCCATAAGAAAACTGCACTGGGATGAAGTTCTTTTAACATATGCAGCCTCCTTTATGCAAAATAATCTGAATGAATTTTGGCTTTTTTTTTTTTTTTTTTTTTTTTTCACAGAAATTTCTCTGGGAAAAAAAAAAAAGCTAAGGCCATTTATTTATAACTGCCCCTATGTACACATCTATGGCTGCTTGGAAGCACCTACTATTCTAATATTTAGGCATGGTGTTTTCATTTAAAGATAAAGGTGAAAGAAAACATGTGGGAGAAAAAAATCCCCAAAGGACTGAATTTTGAAAGGTTAATTCTGAGTGCTGAGGGTGTAGTGTCCAAAATCATAGAATCTTTTTGACTGTATCTGATATTATCCTTCTTTATAGCTCACGAATGTTAACATTAAAAAATATGAAAATGCCCTCTAGTTCTCTTCCTTTAATCTTAACATTGGATGACTGCTCCACTATATAAATACTTGCTCTGACTGTTCTTTTGACTTCCTTGGTGATTTGATCCATAAATCGCTCCTCTCTGGAGCACAAGAAAAAATACATATTTATTTTTCTACCAGGAGTTTATGTTCCTGAATTTTCAATGTGTTTTCCTGCTATAGTTATACAACGGCTGTGTTTTACTTAGTGTCTTATTTCATGTATGCAAAACTTCTACAGTGATGGGTCATCATCTCATATGGGAAAAATAGTGACATTTCCCATATGTTTATTAAAAACACTTGAACACTCCATTTAAAGGTTTGCTGTGGTTCTGAGATACATTTGTTTCAGATATGCTCTATTGACAGGTCTTTTATAAACATAAAAAAACACATCTTTTTCTAAACACTGTACTTTTTTTTTTTTTTTTCAGTAAACAAAAAGAAGTACAAGGTTATGGCTCTATAATCTGGTATTAAATCAAAATAGTGCATCAACCCACACAGCATAAGAGAGCACCACTGGGAGATGTCTACCACTGATCTCTCTGCCTTGGAAGGCTTAAGATTACATAAATGCGTTCTCTTTCATTTAACCTACTCAAAGCCTGTCTCTTTGAATCAAAACTCATGTTGGCCACTCCAAATTATCAAGACACAACTTATCTAAAATAGACTGCTCCAAAAGATTACTGACAAATTATAAGCAATTTCAGCTGCCTGTAAATGTTTCCTGTGGATCATTTTGACTGACCTTGAGATCAACCTTAAGCAAGTTGGGTATTTGTCTTTCATATATTTCCCTAGTGGATATGAATATCAGTTGTATTAAAAATGATGGATGGTGGCAATTTCCTATTAATTGCTACAGAAAAAAATAATAAAAAATCTTAGCACTTCTGATGAGTAACACTGACCACAGAGAAAAGGGAACTGTGTTTCAGGTGAATATTTTCTCTGGCACTTTTTGTGTAAACAAGTCTTGAATGATGCCTTTGAATAGTTGTGAGAATGTGTCATTGGCAATTGTCCTAGAATTACAAACAGAGTAAGGGAATGATGAAGTCACCTATTCAACAGAAGTAACTGCCAGAAACACAGAGGAAAATGTGCTGTTTCTTTTTCCTCTTACAGTTTGTCTACCACAGGGAAGGTTAGTCAGTGATCTAAGACTATCAGGCTTAGTGAGTATTCCAGTTTTTGAATACTGGCAGATATACCATCTTGGGTATAATTATCTATTGCATGTCATTGGACATATTTTTACTATCTAAATGCAATTTGAAACAATTCTAAAGACTTTAAAATTAAAAATTCAGGAGAAAAAGAAAATACCGTATTTCCACTAAACAGCAAGTAAGCCCCAGTGATTTTCAGTTTCTACCAATGTTATTTAAGTGATCTTTATCATAAAACTTTTTGTAAACAGTTGTTGCCTGGCATATATACATTTCTTGACACACTCAAAATGTTCTTATGTTCTTACTAAAATGAAATTAGATGCTATCATAAAGAGGAGGAAGAAGTGATTATCCTCATATCAAATTCTTTAACCTGTGCATTGCTTACTGTTTTTTTTTTTTTTTTTTTTTTTTTTTTTTTTTTTTCTGACATGGTTTCATTATTTTAGGGAATTATAACAGCTAATCTTCTAAATTGGTCAGAGTATTCTTCTAAATCAGAACGAGTATTTGCGGAATATTTGGCCATTAATAGTGGTTGTGAGCTAAATCATAGCATTTTTCAGCACTCTCATTTCAGTTGTAGCATGGAAGTCTAGTTGACAGAAAAGGTATTATGGCCTGAAAGATGGGAAAATAAGAGCCTGAGGAAACGTGCTTCATGGTGGTAGTCTCAGGGACAGTATTTTAAAGTGTTTTGTTGCTTGAAGATGCAGACAGTCACTTAAGAGTGTTTTCAAAAACGACTGGGTTCCTACTAGCTGAGATGCTTAAGTGTTTTTTTTTGTTTAAACTCAGCTGGGCATCTGTCTGCACTGTATCGCTAGCTCTTCACTACTTGCAAGTTAATTTTGATCAGCAAAAACACATTTTCTTCATCTAAGTATCTGTTTTACCCTTTCAAATTCAGCTGCACATCTGAGACTGAGTTTTGATTCTTCCTTTCCTTCCATCAGTTGTAATAAAACTTTTGCAAGACCAGATATGCCTTTAGGCCTAGTTTTAGAACAGAGTGAACACTTTTTACAACTTTGCTCAAGAAATAAGAGAATTCCAAACATATTTTTTCATCTGTGTTGTTCATCCAGATAAAACCAGAAAAGTACACAGGAGCACAAATCTATTGAGATGGTGACATGCTTGCTTAGTAACGATTACTCCAAATGATACTGTAATACAGAAAAGAAAGAATTTCTGCTTAAAGCAATTTCTTTTTATAAGACATATTTCTTTCCTCTTATTTACTTAGACTTTAAGAGTAATTTGTGCTCATAGATTTTAGGGTGCCACACAGGCACTGAAATAGTGAGGGAAATGCTTTAATTTGTCAGTTTTTAAAGTTTTCTCTCCATCAGTCCTCTAGCTCTTCTGTTCTTCTAAACAGAGAATCTCAGGGATTGTTCTCTGCCATGAAGCATGGTTATCTCTGGATTTCATTTGGATCCCAGAATCCTTTTCAACACACTTATTTCAGCAGTCCTTTTTACAGTCCTTTCACAGACTGTAAATCAGAAGCATGAACAAAATGTCCAGGTGAGTGAGCAGAAATAAATACTTTACAAGAGTAAAAGATGCAGCTGGAATACTGGGTTGGTAGATGAGACAGTTTGGTGTGAGAAAAACACTTGGTTATGAGTAGAGAGATATGAATGGAGTCCAGATTTTGCTTAGGACATTTAGTGTGTGTAAGGTTGGCCTTGCTTAGCTGACCTTAATTACATTATTTTTTTCTGTGCAATCTAAATAAGGCTTTTAATAGTTTAGTTTCAAGTAATAAAGTGCCATTCATGTGTGTAATTTATTACTAAGTACATTAATATTTATAGACAGAGCTGAACTTCTTTAGCCAACATTAAAGAATTTTCTCAGTCAAGAAAATAATCTTTGGTCCAATTTATTTAGCAAGTGAGGAACTGTCTAATAGAAACCCTTTGCATGGTTGCTGTAGGTCAAACTAAGCTGATAGAATAATAAAATGAAGTTGAGTTTTACTGCATTCCCATCTCTTTTATAAACCTTTTGGCTCTGATGCCTGGCATAATGTTCCAAAACATATCCAGGCCTGAATGTAATTCTTGGAATCATAAAATGCTATGTAACTTAGAATTACGTTAGCACGCTGATTTTAAAATTCGGTGAGGGAAATTCATCTATGCTATCTCTTCATTTTTTCTGGGATGAATTTAGCTGAATAGTGCTCATATTCTTTATAAAGAGTATAGCTGTGATTTTTCAATATGTCTAAGAATGTGGTGGTATGGAAATTTTCTCACACTCTCTGAATGGGTTGTAGGGAGCAGAATGGCTCCCATGGTTGTATCATTCTTTCTTCTGAAGTAGGTCAGGATTGACTAAGTAAAGACACAATGAAACGGCATTTTCTTTTATTTTCTTTTCCTTTTTTTTTTTTTTTTTTTGTCTTTAATGTACCGACCACCGTAGTGAAGCATTATGAATTTAAGGAGTACAAGTGACCATTAAGTGCACACATAAAAGATTTCTATACATTAATTAGATAACTGCAATTAAGTCCAGAGAAAAATGTCAGCTCTTTGTAAGATCTGAGAAACATCAGAGAAAGACAGCATGTCTAAGAATTTAAATGTCATTAAAATGATAATGACTACAAACATGTAGTCAAACAAAACATTTTATTTTTATATATGATTCCAGAAGACCCTGAACTTTGTTCTGTACAAAACCAAAATGAACTAAGTTCCAGTATTTGACATTATCAGTGTAACACCTTATTTTTCCCCTTCAATTGCATTCTGTATAAAGAGTTACTGCAATGTCCTTTTTCCAGTTTCACTTTGAGTCATTGCTTTGGCTATCAATTTAACAATGCTTATCATCAAAGATGTACTCTAAATCCCTGAGTCATAAGTGCTGCAACATGATAAGAGTTAAAAAGTTATAATCGAAAATCCAAATAGCTCATAGTTAATGTGGATGAACTGATTACTGCTGATTGGCATAGAAAAGAGTCTTTCTTTGTATCAGCACTCATAGTTTCCCAATAACTGCTGTAAGTGCGAGTAAGTCTAGTGATTGACAGAAGCTTTGAAACTACATACAAGTGCAAGAGGGAGGCTCTTGCACTACCAGGCTTCTTAAGCTTCCTTTGTGCATACATGTCTTTGTTGTTAGTGTCTTTTTCTAAACATCTAAAATAAAGAGAGCTGACTCCACCCTACAGACAGACCATGTGGCCACAGAATAGAGAAGACAAGAGGGAAAATAAACCAAACAGACAAATAAAATAAACCAGAGCTGCTTGAACATTGAAAAAGGGCACTCTCCAGCATAGTATTCCAAATGTTGCAAAATTCATATCTAGTTTCAAATAAACACACATTATTTATCCAATTTATAAGCCAGCCGAAAAACTGTGAACTGGCTTCCTCCCCAAGTGTGTCTTCAAAGATACACTGTTATGTCTGTTATACTTAACATGAGTTCTCCTTTCTATAGCTCTAGCCTAGAATATGAGATCTTTTCCATCACATCCTCATCTTCTCCTGATTCTTTCACTTTCAGAAATCATCTGACTGAACCCAGTGCTCAGCAGCTCTGTGTACCAAATCAGGTCTCTGCATTCCGGATGTTTAGAAAAAGACATTGATAACCTCAGAAATATGTTTGGTATGTAGAAACCATACCATTTTAGTCATTCAGGTTGTCTAAAAAATCAGGTAGGATTCATTCAAGCCATGGCATGTAGGAAGGCCAGACTAGTACTCTTCACTCTGTGGAAGACAAAGGAGAGTATTTTCCTGCGTGCTGGCACATGGGAAAGCCTTACATGTTGAAAATACAGTCTGAGAGTGCAGGTAATCTATGAGTGAGGGGATGGCTGTCTAGGGGGTAACAGCCATGTCTACATGAGTGCTTGCAAATGAAGTTGGTGTGTGAAGGGCAGCTGGTATTTATGCATATAAAGTATCAGATCAAATATGGGTGTATGATAAATAATTAAGTATTCAAAAGCTATCAAATTAATAGAGCTGTGTGGAAATGTACAGGTAAGTATGACTAAAATCTTACAATTATGAATGAGATCTTTATTATAAATGAAAAGTCCATAGAGTTCCCAACCTCAGATGTAATTCTTTATTAAGTTATCTAGGTGTTTCCTAAAAAGGAGAATGAACAGACATGATGAGCAGTGGGATGAAGAGAATAGTAGATGAGTTTGCATGTTTCTCAGAGAACAGTGATCTTGTGTTATGGAGATAGCAGAGCTGGAAATCACCAGGTCTGTGCTTATATGTACATATGTAAAGGAGAATACAGGAGGACAACTGACAGTCTGAGAGCCAGAACCATAGTGGCTTGTGTATGGAGGACATTGAACAGAGACAGAGTCAGCAGGTGGAGATTCCTGGCAAAATTCAGAAAGATGGAAATATTTTATTCTTCATGAGAACAAATCTGAAGGGAAATATGGAGAAGCAGGATGGAGAATGTATGATGAGAGTAGTTATTAGCAGAAAGGGAAGGGGCTCTAGGAAATATAAAAAGAAAGACGATTCAACAGAAAGGTCAGATATAGTAACAAGCATTATTTAAATATATATATTTTTTCTTATAAGACTCTTGATCTCAGTACAGCAAGTTAAATAAATAAAAATAATAATAATTAAAAAAGCAAAGGAAGAACTGAAAAATAAATATGAGAGACCAGTGGGCAAAGAGGACAGGGGCCCCCTTCTGCAGTTCACCCAGGGCAGTGCAGTACCCAAGGCTGGCCCCAGGTATGAAGTAGCATTTACGTTAGATGGGGAGTTGTGAGCAAATTCATTTGATGTAATCATTATTTTAGCTTTTGGCTATTATATACAAGAACTGTCATGTCTTTTGAAATGTGTTTACCACTTCTGACACATATCTGTCATTACAGTAATAAACTTACAGTAATAAAACAATTCTGATCTAGGCTTCTATTACTAATGATAATGAATGTCAATACATGGGAATCTTATCCAATCATCTTGTTAACGGTGTGCAGTGGATAACGATTTATATGTAGTATGGGTTTGTTCCAGGGCACTATTATTATTATTATTTATAAATATTATTATTACTATTTGAGTAATCTGTCCTGATTCAGACATCAAGAAGAACTTTGATTTCTATACTGATTACTTAGGCTCTGTGCTATATTCCATTTTCCTTAAGTTCACATCATTTCACATTTATCATTTCAATATATGTCACTGATCTAAAAGCCATTGATCAGAACTTTCAGGTAAATTGACTGAAGGGAGTAAAAACAAAATAATAAAGCAAAATAAACCCACATTTTTCCTATAAATAAACACATCAAGCTGTTCCATTTTAGAATCATAGAATATCCTGAGTTGAAAGAGGCCCACAAGGATCATCAAGTCCAACTCCTGGCTCAACACAGGACCACCCAAAAATCAGACCATATGTTTGAGAGTGTTCAAGAAGTGTTTCCATGGCTCGGGTCCATGACCACTTTTCTGGGGAGCCTGTTCCAGTTCCCAACCACCCTCTCAGTGAAGAACCTTTTCTTAACACCCAGCCTGACCCTTCCAGGTCCCAGCTCCATGATGTCCTGTTGCTGTCCCCAGAGAGCAGAGCTCAGCGCCTGCCCCTCCACTACCCTTGTGAGGGAGCTGCAGGCCGCCATGAGGCCTCCCCTCAGCCTGCTCTGCTCTGGGCTGAACAAACCAAGGGACCTGAGCCGCTCCTCATACGGCTTGCCTCTTCCCCATCTTCATAGCCCTCCTTTGCACTCTCTCTAGTAGTTTTATGTCTTATATTGTGCTTCCCAAAACCGCACACAGTACTCGAGGTGAGGGCGCACCAGCACAGAGCAGAGTAAGACTACCACTTCCCTTTACCAGCTAGTAATGCTGTGCCAGGGTACGGTTGGCCGTATTGTCTGCCAGGGCACACTGTTGACTCATACTCAACTTGCCATTGACCAGAATCCCCAAATCCTGTTCTGCAGGGTTGCTCTCATCCACCAGTCTTTACATATATCCATGACTGACCCACCCCAGGTGCAGAATCCGACACCTGCTCTTGTTAAAATTCATGTTGCCCAGCTGTCTAATTTGTCAGATCTCTCTGCAATGCCTCTTTATTCTTGACAGAATCAACAGCTCCTTACAATCTAGTATCATCTGCAAACTTGTTTAGTATACCTTCAAGTCCTGCAAGTCATTTGAAAACATTAAAGAGAACTAACTCTAAAATGGAGCCCTGCAGAATCCCACTTGTGACTGGCTACTGGCCTGATGTAACACCATTCAGTATTACCCCTTGAGCCCAGCCTGTCAGACAATTGTTCACCTGTTGTATTTATCTAGTTGCATTTTGTCCAAAAAGATGCTGTGAGATACAATATTGAAAAGATTTCTGAAATCCCCAAATATTACATCAGCTGGCTTCCCCTGGTCAACTGGGTGAGTGACCTTGTCATAAAAGCAAAGTGAGTTTGTTAAACAGGACTTTCCCCTCATGAACCCTTGTCGGCTGTGACCAATGACTGCATTGTCTTTTTGTCTTCCAGACGTTTTTTCAATAACTTTCATGAGCTTCTGTGCTTTTTTTTTTTTTTTTTTTTTTTTTTTTAAATTCTGTGCTTCTGAGCTTCTTTTCATTTTAACAAGGTTTTTACATGCTGGAATGACAAAGTCATTTGTCAAGTTATCAAATAATATTTAAGAAAGCTCTAATGCTTCTTATTCTAATGCTTCTTATTTAAGCTAGGATCTTTTTTTTTTTTTTTTTTTCATGAATATCTCGTTTCTTTCTTTCTGACATTCTTGCTTTCTTTCTCAGACTGCGTGCTTATTGGAAACGATAATGGACACAAAAATACAATATACTTTTCCTCTTGGTATAATATATCCTGACAAAGGAGATGCCTAGGCTTCTGTTATAGTAAAGTGTCTTCCTGTAATGTTCATACACCTGCCTGTAACATCACAGGCCAGCAGGCTGTATGATCCTTTAGAATTACAAGCTGAACTGCAGCACTTAAACTTTATTTGAAAAGCACTGAAATTGTTTTAAGTGAATACATAAAAGTAGGGGGAGGGCAACTAATCTGTATATTGTTATTTTGACACATTTGGTTGCCTTTTAGAAAATGCATTCATAATTTTCTGTTTGACGTGATCTCAGCATCCAGTAAAAAGCTGAAAATTTTTCATCCTACTGACAGGACTCCATTAATAAAACAACAATCTTTTGTGTGTAGTAATCTTTAATCTTATTTTGTCACACACTTCTCAGTAGCATTTCCACTCGTTTTACAGTATAATTTATGGCACGGAAACAACTCTCTGCCCTGAAAAAGGTCAGTCTGTCAAGGTTTACTTGTCTTTGAAGAAAAGTAATAGAGCATTATTTATGAAGCTAAGAATACGCTTCAATACTTTAATCAATCAGAAAGATACTTGCATTATTGTATCTTTTGCCAAAAAATACCATGAGCAAAGGATACATCAACCTTGCATTCTCTTTTATGTTGCAAAAAGCCTTTTACCTTTTATGTCTCCTTCTTTTTTTGTGTTTACTGCAGTATGAAAATAACAAGTCTGATGGTATCTGGGAACAATTTGTAAATTATAAGAATACGGATTGATCTTATCTGAAGAGTAGAAAGTCTCTGGACAAATTAGCTAGAGCTATCCACTATGCTCATTACAATAAATTCATCTGATAAAATGTTGGGGTGTTGGATTGTATGATGTAAAACACTGTCTCTAGAGAGAAAACTGCAGGGGTTTACAGGATGTACCTCAAAGATGATAGGCACAAGGCATGACCACATTTGGTACCCATATGTTTTTAGACACCATCATAAGCACAAATTAGTACATGTGATGTGGAGAAACAAATTGGTAGTTCATTAGAGAGAACAGTCACACTTTAAATTAAGTCTCTCAAATAAGGATTTAATTTAGGCTTACTAAGACAGTTTTATGTGAATGAAATGCCAATACATTATTAAAACTGCTCTATTGATGTTTAACAAGTGTGTAATAAGATACATATTATCTCTTAGTTGTTAGACACTTGGAAGATTTTTTTCATTTTCTTATTTTCCTAATTAGTCCCTATCTAACATGAAACATCCATTACAACTGGGGTAAGTTCCTTCTTGCCTATATGTCTCCCTGATGAAATCTCCTTCCTTCCCAGGAACAGCTAAGTAACCTGTCACCAATATCCACAAGGTACCTGAGTCCTAGTTGAAGTCTCCTGCATTTTAGTGTTACTATATCTTCAGCTTTACTCATAGAGTTTCTATTTTCAAGAGATGGACATTATCTCTCTCCTAAATCTCTGTTGCAGTCCAGACAATGTTGACAGGAACATGAACTCTGCCTGAATACTCATGATGTCAAAGCAAATTAGATGCCTGTACTACAAGTAAGTTCATCTGATGATCACAGTCCTCTTTTGCATGTTTGTATGTCCAAGCACTCATGATGGAAGCAAATGTCCTAAATCTTAAGACCAGATCCCAAGTAGATGGGAAATATTTGCAACTCTATCATTATGATTTCTTAGTACTTCTGTAGCTTAAGAAGATGATTAAAAGATATAAATCCGTGCAGTTAGGTGGGCTAATATCCCTACCAATAAAATTTTTGCAAAATCAATACCCAGAAAAGAAATGCTAGCAAAATGCATAGACAATGTTAATATTTCCTATTGATTTCTATACTCTCAGTGGACATGTAGATTCTCATGGTGAGCAGATGGTCCCTTCACAGTCAGTGGAGACTGCCATCTCAGTTAAGTCTAACAAACCAAAATTTGGGTGATATACTACCTAGTCTGATGAGACATATAAATTTACCTATTTAGCTAATTTAGCTGTTTGGGATTTAGCTATTTTTCTCTGTTAAAAAATGTGTCTATTTTCCTTTAGTAAAATTGTTTTCAAGATTTAGCATACCTGACATGCTACTTTGTATATTATTTCTTTTTAGGACATCTGAATGCAGGTCTATTTGCAGTAAACAAGGTTCTTGTCCTGCAAAGATGAAAATATGACATGAGTTTCACATTCAGTTAATTATGGTATTTTAAATTAGCAAATGCTGTGTAACATAAGAAAGAGTGGAATGGTAACAATGATTATCACATAAGCATGGGACTATACAGAGTACATTAAATCAGGTAAAGACATAAATGCTTGCTTGACTGTGACCAGGAGATAGATAGTTATAAAATATGAAATAAGAAGCATTTAAAGTTCCCAGGTATTCAAGGCAATTTAATTTAACTTGTGCTGTCCAGCACATGAACTGAATTTGTACTAACATTTTTAGAAGCCCAGAACAGAATAATTTTATTCTGAAATACAGCTTACAAAATCAGCAGTGGTATGAGTGATGATGAATATTAGCAGACAAATAGAAATGAGTCAATATGGTGTTAAAAGTGTGACATTATCTGACCACTCCTTAGGGGCAAATAGGCCAGAACAACAGTGATCAAATCTCACAGTGGGAGTTTGTATAAACAAGTATATGAATGATTTTAAAATATCAGTAATGACTGAATGGGACCTTTCAGATAAAGGTAAGCATGTATTAAAATGGTTTGGTATCAGGAGATCCAAATTGTTCCAGGCTTTGCAATAGCAATCTCAAAAGCATAGTGCTAATGTACAGTGTTGTACCTCAAGTGTTGAGAGAGAGAGAAGCTTTAGCACAATTAACAAAACTATTAGAAAAAAAATCTGTAAAGAATTTGGTTTATCTTCATATTTGTACATATCTTCCAAGGTAACATTTAGAACTTGAAGAGCATGTCTTCATTAAATGGTATCAGGGTTTAATTTTCATTGATTATTCCTTTCAAATTCCCGACTCTTTTTGCTTTTTAAGATCTGGTCTGTAGATGTAGTTCAGATCAGGAATGTGTGTTAAACCATTTTCACTACAACTTATATTCTTCCTGCCCACCTCTTTTATACTATGTACTGAGATGAATTTATCTAAGTAAAACCAGATATTTCAAGAGAGGAAATTATTACCCTCTGCAAAGGTGTGTTAGATTTTTTTCTTCAGTTGTGCTGGCTGTTTAATAAAAATATACTAAGAGAATATGAAAAGGAAGTAAATGTGTGAATGACACAAGCTAGGACTGCCTTCTGTGTGATAAAGATAGCAACAAGAAAGGGTCTGTTGGTTTATACTGTTTCCCATTCTTGATACAATCATTGTCTCAAGAACGGATTCATATTCTACATCATTTTCTGTTACCTTTATAGTCTTTCTTACGAGAATGAGGAATGAAAATTTTAATGCCTCATATATTCTGTGAATTACTGTAGGCGAGTATGCTGTACTACTTTGATCTTTCCTATATTCTGTGGTTTGATTGGGTCGTGATGTGAATGGAAAGCAGCACAAAACAAATCACTTTCTGAGAGAACAATTGCAATGCGAATAGGTGCAGAAAGAAAAAGGTACCACTTCAGCCCATTTCATTATGCAATAGATTGGGTAGAAACAGAGTTCAAATACCTGCTTTTAGAGGTACTAAAAATTATCTCAATTTTGGGGTTAACCAACCTATCAATTCCTAGCAAAAATTTTGACTAGTTGTTCATAATCGGAATATAACAGTCTAGACTTAAATCCAGCATTGCTTTATCAATGTTCACTAGAGCTATATAGTGCAGAGGGAATGGGGAGGGGAAGAGAGACATAAAGGAAAACAAAAGATTAAAAAGAAAATAAAACAGCTGGAGAATTAAAGATGTCTTAAGTGTCTTAAAAAATCTGCACCATGTGCATCCGTAATGGAAAAAATTACTTAAGATGAAATATGGAGGGAGAGGCAAAAGGAAAGCTATGTTGTACCAGAGGCAGAACTACCATTCATTTACAGCCTCCTTCTGCCCAAGTGTTCTCCCACCCTTGGCAGTGGTACTGTCCCTGCCTGCCCCATGCCCCAAAGTCCCTTGGCCATGGTAGCACTGAAGTCAGAAATCGCAAAGGCCAGCAGCTTTTGCCTGTGATGGGTAACAGCATCTCCTGCAGACATCACAGGCACCTGGCATCCCCTTTTCTTGTCCACTGAGCCCTATCTCCAGTCTGCCTTGGGTTTTATACCAGTGTTACGTGGTGGTGTTACAAGCAAATGCACTATATTTGCAAAACTACACTGACACGTTTTCACAGTGGGGAAGACCTTCCATGAAATGTTTCAGGCTTGCTTGGATCAATGAACAAAACGAAAGAAGAGGAAGACAAATATTATAAACAGCTTGCTGCTACTAGCCATGCTCATGATTAGAGTCAGTCATTTTTAAAGGGGGCAGGAATATAGATGGTACAGTAATAGATATAAGAAGCAAGCTTTTCCCTCAGTCGGAAGCCAGAAAATGGTTGTGCCAAGTTTTAGAAATGGCACTTACAACATTTGTACACCCATCCCCTGTCATATCCCTGAGCTTATATTCCACATCTCTGTGTATTCATTTCCTTAGTTAGTGAGCTTTACATAAGTACATTTTAAATATAGAAGTTTTGCAGCTATATTTTAACATCTAAATTTATGATATACAAAAGTCAGGGCTCTGAAAAGATTTTGAAGATTATTTATGTGTTCATAATGTTACTTAGGTTTTAATGTATAAAAACAGATCACCACTGTGATATAATTCAGAATATAACTCCAATAGCCTTGATATATAATTATTTTGCATTGTTATTTTTCAAGTATTGTCACAAACTAAGTTTGCTGATCTGTGAAAAATGTACAATAAAATTTGTCTACTTCTCCATGAGCAGAGACAAAACTACTGCACCTCCCATGAAACCAGTGTCATATTTGTCTCCTCTCTTCTTTTTTCACCCATGCACAACTACTTTAATAGGGATGAGAACCAGTGCTGTATCAGACACAAAAGAGATTATTTCTTCAAGATACTGAATGCATATAACAAATACTAGTGGTTCTCTTATTTCCAGACTGAAAAGCAAATGTCTGTATTAAAGTGATGGATTGCAGACAGCATAATATGCTATAACAAAGCCATGGCTGTTTGTATAAGATTTCTAATACCTGTACTTTCTTTACCATGAGTGTTGCTAAAATCTCTGACAACTGGAAGCTTTCCCATTGTGTCTTGTCTATTACATAGTTTGCTGTATTTCAAACTTTATAACCACATGCATATATTACTAGTTACACAGAAAATAGTTTCTGTAGCTACACTTGACTTAGGCATCATGAACAAGCAGTGCACTACATCACATACCCACATTGTGTTCAGATCTTCTTAGTGTTATCCAAATAACACAAAGAAGTAGCAGCGTCTACCCTAGATGGAGGGCTGCACCCATGTGGCTGTGATGAATTCAATCTCTGCAACAGCTATTTCAATACAGACCAAATGATATCTGTCTGACATTGTGTTAGCTACATACCTGAAAATGACTATTTCTTCCAGTTTCCTTTCAAAGATTCCTCTATTGCTTCTTTGTCCATCTCTGACTTTTTGCTTTCTCATGTTCTTATTCTGCACTCTTTCCTAAATACCATTTAAGTAACCTTTTCAAATATAAATTTACCTAAAAAAATAAATTAAAAAAAAAAATCTTGGCAAACCTTTTGCTGAAAAAGTTTTGGCATTATTAACAGAAGACACACATTTTCACTTGTCTATTTTGTTATGCCTTTATGGGACCAAAGAGATTTTGGCTTTTTGCTTTTATTTTCTGATTTTATTTTAGTGTTTCTATTTCAATTTCTAACTTCTTTTTTTTTTTTTTTTTTTTTTTTTTTTTTTTTTTTTCCCTCCCACCCCCTCTCTTTTTTCATTCCAGCATCAAACCCTTACTTTCCAATTTTATTTTGATTTAGTGCTGGGATATTTCTGTTACTGTCTTATGCTGCCTTATTTTTATTTATTTTTTATTCAGATGAGTATACACCATTTAAAATTTGTTCAACGTAGACACTTGTAGTCACACTTGTAGTCAGTCTGTCCTCATGAGGAAGAGCTTAATTTGCTTCTTTGAAAATATGCCTGGCTGCCACCCTGAAGCAGAGCAAATGGCACTTTTGGTGAAAACAGTATAAGAAGTGGAAGCACTTGGAGAGATTCTCTCAACATACTAGACAGGTATTGTTTTTCCCTGACCTCCACTGCTTTACTGGACTAGTATTTCATACTGTTTGCACTTTCCCTCTCCAAAACTTGCCCTTGGCCTTTGTTTAACTTGATGAGAAAAGACATGTAAATGCTGTAAAGTTGCAGTACCACTTCTGAAAGCTTTTTTTTTTTTTTTTTTTTTTTTAAATAAATATATGTATATTAATCCTAATACCAGTTCAAACATAAATATTAATACTTAGCTTTTACAGCCACAGACAGTGATCATGAGAACCTGAAGCATGAGTTTGGACAGCAGCGGCGTTTTTTTTTGTGGATCTTCTCACAGGTTAAAACCTGTGGAAACTGGCTAGGCAGGAAACTGTCTCTGGCAGGAATTTTTCAGGGCAAAATCTCAGAGATGGAGGTAGGGTAGATAGCAAATCAAGAGGAAAGGTATCTATGGTACAGGTGGTGGGATGTAGTGGAAACTTGTGAAGATGTGCTAAATCAGAAATCACAAAAAATCAGAGAGTCAATATAAGATAGCCTCTTCAAACCATTATAGCACCTTGCTATGCTCTGGGCTATCCAGCCGTTTAATTGCACTGGGTATGCCTCCTTTTGGAAATAAAATTTTTGTATGTCTGGAGAAAAATCATGATCTTTATCTCCAAGAGTTATTATTATTATTATTATTATTATTATTAACAGTGAATCTACCGAGGAACCAGATATTTCTCCTGTGGTGTATTTAACTTTGCCAACACCAATGCAGTTTTTTATTGCTGGCTGTGCTGGGAAAAAATGTTTGTCATAGACAAGACCATTAAATATACTTAGTGAGGGTTGTGATCTGTTAATCTGTTATCTGGGGACAACAAATACACCTGAACTCATGAAAGTCAATTCCAGAGAAAGCAAGTATAAATCTAGCTTGGTAGAAAACCAAAGAAGCAATGAGTATGTTTAAGGGCCAAAAGAGAATGCACCAATTCTCTACAGGATTTAACATAAACCAAAATACCTTAGTTGAATCTTTTCAGAACAAGGAAAAACATGATTGCAAATGTCTGACAGACATCTGAGAGTGAAGACCACTGAAGCCAAAGTGATTCTGACTCCTAGTGTGCTTTCCATGTGATGCTCCTGCTTAAGATGCTCTGTCACAATATTCTGAATTGGTCAAGACTGGACTACCCTATTTTATTAGAAAGAGAGACCAGATGTCTATGATGACTTGGGAAACAGAGTGAAACAGTCTCGATAGCTGGGGAAGTAAAAGGGTGCTGCTATGCCATAGCATGCATAGTAGGTTCCACAGTATTCTAATGAGGCAGTTAGTCCTTTCTATTGATTATATAATTTAACCCAACTTCTGTCATATTGCTGCTGTTATACCAATTCCAGAACCGAAGATAGCTCACTCAGTTTTATATTTTGGATTCTGGCACTGTGCTGGATTGAAGCATAAGTATGATCTCACTGTATTAGAGAGAGCATCAGAAGGTGGAAAACCATCAGAAGGTGGAGAGACCATCAGAAGGTGGAAGTGTGGGGCAGGGAGGTGGGTAGGAAGCAGTGGCAACTCAAAAACATTAGAAGTTCTCTCCAGCACATGGGTTATGATTTCTTACAAAAGACCAAGGGTCACTGGTCCTATTTGCCTTGCTCTTATATATGCAGTGATCACTGAAACAATGGCTTGGTGCTATCTGGGTGCCCTGTGAACCACTGAGGAAAGCTTGTGCATAACAGAAAGCTGCCTGATGGACAATGGGGGGGGGCCCCCCCCCCCGCGTCCTTCTCCACCTTCAGCCACCTCCTTCACTATTCCCAATTCTCTGCCTCTTCATCTCACCTTGGAGGGATATTACTCCATATTGTTGTGTGAAAGAGACAAATTTCTGCACCCTCCTCACTCAACTGTAACATGAAAATGTTACCTATCCGCTTCTGACTTCTGAACTAAAAACAAAAACAAAGAAATTTAATTCTCAATTTTACCCTAGAAGTGTCTTAACTACATGTTAATGTCGATAATTCATGACATTTAGATTAATCAGTCATTTCAATATTTAAAAAGCAATTAAGGGGGGGACATTTTTATTTCATCAAAAATTCCAGAATTCTGATTCTTCACAATTTTCATATTACAGGAGGATCACCTTTGTGAGATATTTCATTTTCATTCTTTGTAGTATATTTTTTCCAAGCATTCTAAGTCACTCATTTATCAAATGTAATACAGCTATTGCTTGTCACATTTTAAAATCCTCACTTTTAGGCACATAATTTGTAAGCAGTTTTGCACATTACAATTTAGTAAGCAGTATACTTGAAATCAACAATACTAACCTTGTAAGTGTTGGTTGTGATGACTCACAATATCAGACCTGACAATTTTATCGTAAATATATGCACCAATCGTGTTGGAGCTGTATAAGGCTATATATGTTAGCCTAGCAGCTCCTCAGGGCAGGACTTGTCTTTGTCTACATTTGCAAAGTGTGAACAGACAGTTGGCTCATGATAAATAGTATAGCACAGTTACTTAACTATAGGATAGAGAAATTTGCAAAGAAATGAAATTTCAGGTTGCCTGTAGAGAAGTGCTCAGAAAACACATTTCAAGGAATGAAAGTTGTTGAACAAGGAACAAGTTGTTTTACTTTGCAAAATTTTGAGGTTGGAGGTTCAAGGTTGGCCATTGTCAGATTAATTCCACTTAGTTAGCATGACATTAAAATGAACAGTGAAGATTTCTAGGGATTAATAGTAAAGAAATGGATTTTTTATTTTTTTATTTTTTTAAATAAAAAGAGATAAAAAGTTTTCAAGTTTGTACCATCCCCTTTTGCTAGAGATAATTCTGCTTTACTGGCTGTCTGTAACCAAGATGATGTGACTTTTACTGGATTAATATCTCCTTTTCCTAACTAGTCTGCTCTATTAGGAAAGGAAGATATTTTGGAGTATAAAAAAAAGCACTCTAGAGGACTGGAACTGAGCATTAGAGAAAGTAAAATCAATATGGAATGATAGAGAGATGTTAAAATCTTACATATTTATAATTGTAGCACATGAAATGCTTGTTTACAGTGACACAATTTTCATGGTATTAATTCTTTGCTAAACAAACTGCAATGCACTGCTATAAAATTTACAGAGAAATGTATACTGGTTACACCAAAGTCAGCTCATAAGCATATAAATGATAACAGCTCAAATCAGCTGCCTACACCTATCCCAGGAAAAGATTAATTCTGAGACGAAATAGCAGATTATAAATGCTACTGTCTTTCAGCATTTCCATGGAGGACAACAACTAAACTCCTGTTAGAAATGAAATAATGTTATCCTGGCAAAAGTACAGAGCAGTGTATTTATCCCAGTAGTGCTGGTTTCTCACCCAGCTTCAGTCACTTTTTGACACTATAGAGCTCTTTGTTTAAAACTTGTCACTATTTTTATCCTCGTAACTTTATCTTTGTATCCATATTCCCAAGAAGTCTTCTATTCAGATCCTTAAGTCTTGTTCAGATTCTTCTGTATCAAGTGCAACAGTTTTATGTTTTACTAAAATATGTCTCCTTCTCAAGTGTGAAGCATTTATTTGAAAACATACAGAAACAGCAAACATTCCTCTTAAGGTTTGATTCTAATGTCTTGTGGATGCTCTTTAAGAAGCATTTGGGCCTAATTTAAAATTGGAATTTTGCTTCTATTATGCTTCCAGGCATTTTAATCCTGTTATGACTTTCTCTGTTAGATTAAATAACCCATTAATATCTACTATTTTTTCCCCAGTACTTAGGGTCTGTGATTAAAATATTTGATCTCCCTTTATGAGTAAGTAAACAAGACTCTAAATGCCTCATTCTGAGGTGCCTTCTCAGGACCTATAATATTTTAACATTCCAATTTTCCATCTCCATTTTCTATCATTGTCTGAAGGATGGAATGGAATCAAGGATTAGTTTCCTATTAGTCTCACCAGAAATGTATAACAGGATCTCACCTGATTACTTCCTAATTACTTTTCCCATTATTTATCCAAGAATTATGAGCAGGCTTTCCTTCCAGTCTAGCACTTAAAAGCTCATGTGCAACCATATATCCATGATGTTTTCACAGACTTACAATATATGTCTGCCCTTTGTTTCTCCTTCCATCTTTCATATAAATATACTATATATCCTTATTTCTGAAGGTATAGCTTTGTATTCAGCTGTATTAAAACCACATTTTTTTCTGGAAAAGATCTCCCTTAGTCTATATATCTGTAAATCCAACCTCCAGCTACACAACATGTTCTAAAAGCAAAAGCAAAATGATGGTGGTTATAAATAAAGTAACAGAAGATGATACGTTGAATGCTGCATTCAATAAATATTAACAGTGTAGTGACAAAACAAAATGTATTAAAAAATAATAAATTTTACTAAAATGTGCACACACCCATAACAGAACAAATAAAAAAACAACAACCAAACACAACTGCAAATATATGCAGATGACCGGGAGCTTGGTTGAAATTCATGAAGTCCATGCAACGTGGTTTCCTCTTTGCAAAAATTCGAGCTTCAAGAGAAGACAGACATATTTCATCCTCTGAGAGGTTGCTGGGATGTTCAGTGCACACTTGAAAACACAGCCAGATCCTCAATTTTAGACATTAATAATGCTCTCCAAAGACACAGAAGTGGTATGCCACCCATGCATGCCATTCTATGTTTTTGATTACTTCTTTCATAAGTACTTCTTTGATTAGTATTTCACAGTTATTCATCAAGGTTAAATCCACATTATACAGACAGACTGGTTTCTTAGTCAGCTTTATTTCTAGCCCAGATCATTAGTTTGAGAAATATGCACCTCATATTATATTTATATCATCTTAGAATTAACATATATCTGATTATCTGATTTGCATGTCAGTTAATTTTATATACTGGGTTATTTTATTATTGCCCTGCACTTAGATAATACTCAAAATTTTTAGATAGGATAAAATATAAAACCATTTGTGAGACTCTTAGACAGCTGGAAAAAAAAAAAAAAAAAAAAAAAAAAAAAAAAACATAAAGAATAAATATATAAAAATTAATAAAATTTTGAAAGTTTAATATAATATATGAAGAAGTTTCATTAAT